>NC_134486.1:367446130-367576035 GCF_040206685.1 Ascaphus truei
TTCTAAAAAGATGGTTTAAACTTTTACATTAAGATATTTATTGACTCTGCCATCACAGGCTCCATGGATAATGAATTCCATATTTTAACTGCAATTACTGTAAAGAACCTGTGTAATTTCTACTGCCCTTGGGATGAATAGTTATTTTGAATGCACCTTGTATTGTCCCTGAATATATTTGTATATGGTTATCATATCCTCTCTTATATGCCTCGTTTCTAATATAAACAAATCTAAATTAGCTAGCCTTTCTTCAAAATCAGATTTTTTATCCCTTTTAATAATAATAATAATAATAATAATAGCATGTTCTTGTATAGCGCTGCTAGTTTTACGTTGCGCTTTACAGAGACATTTTTGCAGGCACAGGTCCCTGCCCCCATGGAGCTTAAAGTCTATATTTTTGGTGTTCTGAGGCACAGGGAGATAAAGTGACTTGCCCAAGGTCACAAGGAGCCGACACCGGGAATTGAACCAGGCTCCCCTGCTTCAGTGTCAGGCAGTGTCTTTTACTCCACTGAACCCACTCCCTCTCCATATAATAATAATTTGGTGACTCTTCTTTGCACTAGTTCTACTTTAGTGATTCCCAACCAGGCTCCTTGAAGCAGTCTAAGGGGGTTCCTCCTATGTACCACAGACCCCTCCCTCCTGTTTTTTTACCATCTCTCTCTCTCTCTCTCTCTCTCTCTCTCTCTCTCTCCTCTCTCTCTCTCTCTCTCTCTCTCTCTCTTCTCTCTCTCTCTCCTCTCTCTCTCTCTCTCTCTCTCTCTCTCTCTCTCTCTCTCTCTCTCTCTCTCTCCTCTCTCTCTCTCTCTCTCTCCTCTCTCTCTCTCTCTCCTCTCTCTCTCTCTCTCTCTCTCTCTCTGTAATATATACACAGTATACACACACAGTATATACATACACACACAGTATATATAAACATACACAGTATATACACACAGTATATATACACACATACACACAGTATATATATACACACATATACACACAGTATATATACACACACAGTATATATACAGACACAGTATATATACAGACACAGTATATATACACACAGTATATATATACACACAAACACACACACACACAGTATATATACACAAAGTATATATATATATATATATATATATATATATATATTTGTAAGGATGTTTTAGGAACCTCATATGTGTGTTCAGTGTGTGTTCAGTTGGTGTTTGACTCTGTTCAGTGAGAGGCTTGTGGAGTGTCTGCAACAGTGTTGCAGTGTGTTAGAGCAGAGTCAGAACAGGCAGTGGCTGATGAAATAGCTGAGCTGTGTGTCTGTGCAGATTGGGCAGAGAGGCTCCGTGGAGAAACTACAATTCCCATGAGCTCCTGGGCAGTCACCTGATGTGAAGAACCAATCAGAAGGCTAGGATGACAGGGGCAGGGAAGGGAAGCGTGGGGGAGAGGCCACGCTAGTCAGAGGGGTTCTGGAAGATAAAGGAGGAGGGTGTATGCGTGCAGGGGGTCCGTGACCCGCCTGCATAGGCTAGCTTAACCCCCAGGCCCCTAGGAGAAACCCCTGAGCCACAGTAGGTTGCTGTGCTGCAGGGACGCCCATAGTGGTAGCGATCAGTCAACCTTACTGTGTAGACAGTTAGGGACAAGCGTGCGGAGCATGTTTGCTGGTGAGCTGCTTGGGACAGACAGCTGCACTGCAGACATCAAAGACAAGCAAGGATTCGGCTGATCCTTTTCGAAGCATTACCGGTCACCGCCGTGACCGGAAGGTATTTACGTTAAGTGCTCCAACACCGGTCAACAGGCGCTGATCCCTCCTTAGGCGTAACCCTCTTTGAGGACACTAGTGAGTGACAAAGGCCTAATACACTGAGTTATTCTAGCTACTAGCGCTAGGACACGGTGTGTGGGGCACGCGGTGGCGGGACCCAGACATATTCATTAAAAGCGTGGCTGAGCCACTACTGTACAGGACAATACTCATTAAGAGTGTGGCCGAGCCACTCACGTTATAAGGACATTATCATTTAGCTGCGGTTAAGGTTATATTGCATTATAGGTTATGTGTTGGGTTATATGCTGCGTGTGTATTAATATGATGGAGTGCTAAGGTTATTGTGCATATAGTAAAGTTGGTTGCATCATACATGTGTGTGTATATGTTTCTTGCCCAGGGGAATCTCACATCACGGGGATCCTGGGTAAGTGGAGGCGCTGCGCTATAAGTGTTACCCCAGGCTCCCAGCTAGCGGAGGCTCAGATCTCCTGGAGCCACAGGTGCGTGCAGTTACCCGTAGTCGCTTTAGCGTGTCAGAAAAAGGGCTACATTTGGAGGCGCTGCTGAGATCTCAGACCTGGGGTGCCCTATATTTTTTTATTACTGTGCAACCATTTTTTTCCCCCCGCCATGTTTGTGCCCTTGCAGCCTGAGGTGCGCAAGTGGGCCCAACGGCATGAAATTCCCCTGACACGTGCTTTCGGCCTGGGACACATTCCCGCTACCCTCTCCTGGGCCACTGTGACCGATCTTGTCAGGAAACTCCCGCTCATGGACACTGCCCAAGTGCAAGATCACTATTACGACTGGAGCAGGACTAGCGCAAAATACTATTTGGCACTGGCCAACTATCGTTCAACCTTAAGTATAAACCAGGGCCCACTAACATAGGGGCCGATGCAATGAGGCCGGGGCTTCAACCCACTATGGATGAGGAAGTATGGGAGGAAATTCCGGGGCCTGGCATACGTGCTCTATGTTTGCTAGCAGCAGTGGTCAACGATCAGGTTGCGTTCTCAGAGCTAAGAGTAGCTGATTCATTAGGGTGTCAATCCCGAGCCATTCCCCGGGCCTACCGAGGTCGGGAAGGAATGAACATTTCCGAAGATAAAATCATTTCCTGGAAAGAATTGGTGCAACACCAGATCCAAGATCCAGTGGTGGAACTAGCTCGCCAAGCTCTGCAGCAAGAGAACCCCTCTATTCTTAAGCAAGCCCCCAGAGAACTGTTGAAGCTATTGTTGAATGAGTTCGGGAAGTTCGAACTGGACAATTGCCTATTGTACCGGGTCATTCCATACCACAATCAACCCGATTGGGGATTCTTGCCTGAAAGTCTGAGAAATATGGTCCTCCAGCCCTTCACGATGATCATGGCCATCTGGACATTGACAAGACATTCGGGTTACTTCGGGACCGGTTCTATTTGCCAAAAATGAGAGAATCAGTGGAAATGCATTGCCGAAGGTGTACCCGCTGTATACAGAGGAAAACACTCCCCACACGGGCAGCCCCCATGGCCCAACAGAAAAGCTCTGGTCCTATGGATTTGGTGTACATAGATTTCTTGTGTATTGAGCCAGACACCCGGGGCATCGGTAACGTACTAGTGATTACAGACCACTATACAAGGTACACCCAAGCGTTCCCCACCAAAGATCAACGGGCAGTGACAGTGGCTAGAGTATTGTGGGAGAAATACTTCATTCATTATGGATTACCTTACCGACTTCACTCTGATCAAGGCAGGGATTTCGAGAGTACTCTCATTAGAGAACTGCTGAAGTTGTTAAACATAGCTAAGTCACGGACTACCCCGTACCACCCAGAAGGGGATGCTATGCCCGAACGGTTCAACCGAACACTGCTGGACATGCTCGGGACATTAAAAGGCTCTCAGAAGACGGAGTGGAGCAAGCATGTGGAGATGTTGGTGCATGCCTATAACTGTACTCAACACGAGTCTATAGGGTATACTCCGTACTTCTTAATGTTTGGGAGAGAAGCCCGACTACCTGTGGATGTGTGACTGCGGATATCTACCGATGGGGTATCCAACAGAACGCATTTCCGTTATGTACAGAGGTTACAGGACAGCCTGCAGCAGGCCTATAAATTGGCTGAAAAGGCGGCGGCGCAATTAAATGCGGGTAACAAAAGGCGCTATGACCACAAGGTGCGACATAAGGAGATTCGTCCGGGGGATGCTATTTTCCTTCGTAATTTAGGCATTCCCGGAAAGCACCAACTGGCTGATCGGTGGAGAGATGGGGTGTATGAGGTAGAATCACAGATGCCTGGCCTCCCGGTATACCGCATCAAGGACTCCAAAGGCCAGGTAAAGGTGTGGCATAGGAATCACCTACTCCCCATACCTCAAGTAGGGGACAACGAATTGGAGGTAATGCTGCGGCAGCTTTTATTCTAACAAATCACCGGTTTTTACCTGGCTTGTTCCTGGAATGCGACGCTCTTCACCTGGCGCATGCCGCGTTCATTTTGCGTTCCCAGCCACGGGTCATGCCCAGCTGACGCACGGATGATGGGTTTATTGATAATGGTTCGGATTTAATAGGCTGCAATGCTTCGCGTGTCCGCCAGATGGCCAATATTCATGAATTGTAATGCGCATGCGCTTCAGTAATGTGTCGGCTTGCAGGTGTTTCGTTTAAAAAAGATACTGTACCACAGTGTGCCATTGTAACTTGGCATTGAGACTGAAGGAAGAGGTTGCAAAAATGTATCAATTTAGGCTTTTCATATTTGAAGGAAGACCTAATTTCCTCGCCTATGCTTCAGAACCGAGAGGAACCTTTCCTCTGCCAGGTACACTGAAGCCTTGTGACTGGATACTACACCATCTGCACCGTTTGCAGCAGACTTCCCAGGAAGCTTTCACGCCCTGCAACTGTTATCTTCGATCTTTGATGAACTTTATCAGGCCTGGAAGACGAACGAAATGAAATGTAATGCATGCCAGGTTTCAAATCCTTTGTCTCAAATTATTACTCATAGGGTAATGACTTTTATACAGAAAAAAAAAGATATTGGTTAGAGGCGTAACATAGGCGTAACGTAGGCGTATCATAGGCGTGTCTTGGGCGTAGCTTTGATTAGAGGCGTGATCTAGGGGCAGGACATATTAGTGGCGTGACTTTTGGGACGTGTCTTTTCCCAATACAAGCAATTGTCTGAATACATAGCTTATTCATTGTCTGTTATCAAAAAAGACCTTGAATCTTTAGCAACTATATTACACAATTTTGCTTCTTGCAGAGAACCATTCTATTATATTCTAACTAAAACATCAGGAAATTGACAACACAAAAGTATCTTAGTAATATCCTTAGCAGGAAGAAAAGAAATGTAATTTAGCAGAAACTGTGTGCATATAGGAATTATATTTCAGCAAAAGGCTGACTACAGAATCTTAACTAGTTATGACCAGACAAAATGGAAGCTTAACATAATAATATCGCGGTGTGACAATGCCTGCACATTGCTGAATCGGATTTAAAACCCCACGTCTACAGTTTTTTTGCCCTTGTTCCGGCCGTACAGTATACTGTGTAATAAACCCGAAAAAATAAAACTATGCATTTATTCTACATGTACAGTATCATTTACATTATGTGTGTTCTACAGTATACAGTGCCAGGTACCTAACATCTAAGGGCAAAATTAATTTTATTTCTAGGTGCCCTAGAACAGAAGTTCCCACGCCAATTGGCCGTGAACATGACCGAGGCACTAGTTCCCATGCCAATTGCGCAATTACCCTGACTCCGTTCTGTTGCCAAGAGAGGGTCGCTATTTGCCATGCAATCCTGCCTGAACTAGGACAACATGGTGACCGAATCTGAGCCCTTTAGGTTGAACAGAACCGGAGTTATGGGTTACAGGTTTCTGCTCATTCTGACTTAGCCGTTTCAAAGCAGCGCGGCTTTCTCCGCCATTACGTCAATGATAGGACCCTCCTCGCCGGCGTGACCCTTTCTCGTCGCCATTACTGGTCGGACCCTGTTGGGGTCAAGTGAGGGGGTTCCTAACATCTATAGGCAAAATTAATTTTATTTCTAGGTGCCCTAGAACAGAAGTTCCCACGCCAATTGCCCTAGTTCCCACACCAATTGCGCGATCATTGCTCTTTTTTGACAATGTTGCCAATCTTGCGGCTTTGCGGTCTGGCAGTAAAAAAACAGTGCAGTAAGCCTCGACATTTGTTACACTGTCAAAGGAGCAAATGGAAACAATGTAAGACAAATCAACATGTTCTTTTATTGGTGGAGTCAGTACAAAAATATTTATTTACAAATACTGTACAATGTTGAAACATTTTAAGTGCACAGCAATTCAAAACATCAACAGGTGTACACTGGCGACACACTTTATTCGAGCTCGGCTAGTCCCACGAATTCGGGTATACCCGGGTGTATTGAGGTTTGTGACTGTTTTCTGCCCGAGTGCATTGAGTTATTTTCCGGCAGGGATTGAAGCATTTTATTCCCGCTGGCTGCAATACTGCACAGTATATATATATATACTGCATTACAATTCATGAATTTATGCCATCTGGTAGACACGCGAAGCATTGCAGCCTATTAAATCCTAATCATTATCATTTAACAGATCAGCCGCCCATCAGCCAGGCATGAACCCAGGCTGGGAAGGCAAACGCAACGGGGCTTGTCAGAGGTGAGGAGCGGCGCATTCCAGGTATCTGCCAGGTACATACCGGGTATTTGCTCGAATAAAGTGTGTCGGTGCAGTATGGTTTACTGCTACAGTACATGTGTGAAAACATTTGTCAGTCAGTATGGTTTACAGTCACATGTTTTAAATACAATACAGTACATTCTTTTATATCTTTAAAATATAAATATATAAATATAATTTAAAATAATCCGTTCTGTGTGTCTGAGTGGGTTGAAATTGCACCAGTACAGTCCTAGAGGGCAGCAAACAGGGCAGATTTTCAGGGCAACCTTGAAAACCGTGCCTGTTTGCAGCCCTCAGGCCCAGTAGGATTCACACAGTGGGAGTTCCATTCAGAAGCAGGGACACCCGCTGTGTTAATCCTGATGGGCCACTCCCCCTTGCCAAGCACTGTGCCGTGAACGCTCGACTTTTGGTCAACGTTTCACCAGCACATGTGTTTCAGCAGGTTAGAGATACAAGTGGCTGCAACTGAACTTTACCTGTGAACAAAAAAACACACCTGAGATACCTGGGATATATGCTAATTTGTATTATATTACTATACTTTGTATATATATATGTAGCCAGGTCCTCCGGTACCACCCCTTCTTACCCTGGTGCTAGTGGGAGATGCCGGGGCGGCCGCGGCACCGGGGACACCCGGAGGTATTGGCTCAGGGCGCCGCCATGTTATGCACGATTCGCGCATGCACAGTAGTGCGATAGTTGCGGCGGCCCCTACAGATAGATTTGCGCATGCGCAGTGATACAGGAGAGGCGGCCATTTTAGATAGGAGCATCCCCAGCGGCGGCCATTACCAGGGAAGGCTCTGTGTGGGACTTCAAGTCCCATGAGCCTCAGGGAGTTGGGATACCAGGTGGTCACAGCAGCCAATGGGGTTGTCAGAACTCTCTGCTCTCTGATTCTGAAACATTCCGCACGCTGGAGAAAACAGGCAGTTGGTGTCAGTTGGTGCTGGGAGGCAAGGGGAGAGGAGGTGCGTAGTGCAGGTGGTCAGTGACCCACTGCATAGGCCAGAATATTCTCCTAGGCCCCAGCGCAGGCCCCGAGTCACCACCAGCTTATGGTACTACTGCAGGGAACAGCCCTAGATAGGGACTTTACCATTTACTGATAGTAGCAGTCAGGGACACAGCATCTTCCTGAGCTACAAGGTGATCTGTAGTTTGGGATCAGACTGCATTGCGGAGTCAAGCCTCGTGAGAGACCTCCCTGACAGTGAGGAACTACTCGTGAGAGAGGACGCTGGATCTGCGGATCCTTTTCGAAGTATCAGCGATCGGGTGCTGGAGCGCCCGGCAGGTATTATTATAAAGTGCACCAACACCGGTACCTACAGGCGCTGATCCCGCCTTGGGGGGTGGGTTTCTTGGGGACACTAAAGGTTAAGTGACCAAGGGACTGGTCCAGTACATTGGACACAGTGTGGGGTGCACACATGGTGGGGAAGGGACACTTGCACAGTGGGTGCACTCTGAGCTACTGGTATACAGCTATATCATTCTTATATGTGTATATGTCATTCAAGCTTATAACTGCCATATAAGTGTGTTTGTTCGCTAATGTTATTTGATGCAAATGTGTTATTAGGCCCAACGTATATATATATATATATATAGTAAACTGTTACATATACTTGTGGTTTGTTATTATTGTTCTTGTCCAGGAGAATCTCCCATCTAGGGGATCCTGGGCAAGTGGAGGCGCTGCCATTTTCTATTGTTGCCCCAGGCTCCCAGTTAGCGGAGGCTCAGATCTCGGTGAGCCAGCAGGTATATACAGCATCAGTAGCCTGTCTAGTCAGCAGGAAAGAGGGTTACATATATATTTATATATATATATATATATATATATATATATATATATATATATATATATACATATATATATATATATATAAGCGAACATATTTTCCAGGTATCTCCGTCAGTGTGTTCTGTTTTGTTAACAGGTATCTCTGCACATGTTGTAGAGGTTGCGATATATATATGTCCCTTGGGGGTCTTTGTATCAAGGCAAAAGTAGTGCAATTGTGGACTAAAAAACTGCACAAAATGTATCAAAGAAAAAAATCCTATTGATTTCAATTGGATGTTTTTTTTATATGTGTGGTGTATTTATTTTGCCCCAGAATGGCTCCACGTTTGCCTTGATACATATGCCCCATGGTACTTTAAAAAAAAATCGTTGACTCTCTTCCTCCTAACCTCTCCATTTACCTTTCTCTCTCTCTCCCCCTTACCTCTCTCTCTTAACGGTAGTGATGTTATGTGAAGCTAATGCAAGGTAGTACTAACTTAACACAGCGTTAATCCGATGCTAACAAGAGATAAGGTTTATTGTTTTTGTATTTATTTAATGTTGTGGCTATGCATTAGCCTCAGGGAAATAACATCCATTAATCATTTTGATTATGGCCGATTGTGACCCTTGAGTTAATGGACCTGTGAGGATCTGGGCCCTAGATGCATTTCTTCCTATATTTAATCACATACTTATCATCTTCTTAGCTAAACAAAAAAATCCCTCAGGCATTTACATTTACCCAACTTTTTTTTTTTGTCTCTCACCATACATGTACAGTACCACTACATTTGAAATTATCTGACTAGAAATTCCCAACTTTGTATATTTACTGTAGGCCTTGTGCCATTGTTTGAATTGTAAAGAACTGCATACTTAAACAATGTGATAAAAATGTCAAATAAAAGGGAATAAAAAATAATGAGCTGCAAAAACTATTCAGAATCTGCAGAGTTTACATACTTTGGTAGCAATTAATGTATACATTTTTTAGGCCTGCATTTTCTTTGGTATTTGGGGTGACTATGGTACCATGGTAATCATGTAATGCAATCTTGTGTCTATGATCATGTTAAAATTTCCTTTGACATAGTTGAAGAATTTCCATGAAAGAAATCCTGATTTTTCATGTGAACAGTCATTTTAAGTGTACTGTATAGGACATAACCGTCATATTGTATGGATGAGCAGAGCATAATAAATATATGGCTAAATGTGTTAGTCCTGTTACAGTAGATGCAGGTTATTTTTGCATTGTCTTTATAGTATGTGTGTATAATTTCATTTATAACAGTGTTTTCAGCTTTTTACAAAATTACAATTCAGGGAAAATAAATTCAAAATTGGGGATAAGAGCATCAAGTAAAATACAACACAAAGCACAGGGAGACCCTGCACTAAAGAGCTTACAATCTACTGTAAGTGGCATATTAGGAGACATACTGTACAGTAGAAGCAAAGGTGTATTTATTAAAGGTGAAAGTCAGGGAGATCAATTACATCTGGAGTCAGTAATGTAGGTGAAGATCATTTAATGATATGCTTTTTTAAGAGGCGGCAAAGATAGGAAAAATTCCAACAATCGATGCTCAACTGTAGAGAGTCATTGCAGTGTATAATAATAATAATATCTTGAGTGATACAAGAATTAAAAGAATCTTGGAGGAACCACTTGAATCCACCCTTTAGAGTATATTAAAGTCCTGTGTGTCTATGTAAATCTCCTAGAATGTGGGAGACCTGTAGTGTATAATATCAAATCTTTAAGTCAGCAATGTATGCATGACACCATGAAAACACTACTGTATATAACCGTCTCCCTGGAGAATAACACACATGCGAGTGTCATTAGAATCCAATCCATAAATGAAGGAGTGGAAGTACTCACAGTTGTAGAGTGGTTGGTCCGTCAGCGTACATCATGCATAGTATGTGAAATAGTAAGGCGTTTCCACAAAGGGATGAAGCGGAGCATAGAAAATGAAGTTGGGGGCTAGACACCGGTGAGTAAACAAATCAAGATAAACACATTCGTATATACAATAAAAAACTATTATGTCATATTATGCATAGTTGGATGGTATATCTACCTCTATGTACATATATCAATGCTGACATAGATCTATCAGTATAATAAGGAGCATTGTGCAGCACAGAGCACATGAAAGAGAGACAGGAGACAGAATATAGGAACAAATGATGACGTGTATATTAATCTCATGATGAGTTAGTTATGTGTTTTATACACTGATTATGGTATTAAGTTTGGTCATGAAAATATAAATATAGATAAATAAAGAATAATAAAATATGTAATTCTCCATTATTTATGTAAGACATGCAAATAAGCATACAGGAATATTTGCTAAATGCTTTGCTGTGGAGGGTTTTTGTCACTTTTTTTTAGTCACCATAACTTAACTAAGTATGGTAAACCACATCCTCATTGCTTCATTGCATAGCCAGTTAACCAACCCCCCCACTGAGGAGACCCATTAAGGTCAAAACAGCTGTCTGTGGGTGGGTTTTCTGGCTATGCATCTTAACCCTGGCTGTGCTTAAAGCTGTGACCATGCAGCAAGCTTAAGCCTATAGGGAACCATATTAAAAATGGTTTTGAAGCAAAAGGTGACACTGTGTGCCCATTTGCATGTCATTTCCCAGAATCCCTTGCTGCAGTGGAAGTGCTGTGTGCTGGGTGGTAATGGTGAAAGGCGGGGTTGCAGACCTGCCTAAGACATGCAAATGAGCATACAGGAATATTTGCTATCTGCTTTGCTGTGGAGGGTTTTTGTCACTTTTTTTACTCACCATAACTTAAGTATGGTAAACCCCATCCTCATTGCTTCATTGCATAGCCAGTTAACCAACCCCCCACTGAGGAGACCCATTAAGGTCGAAACAGCTGTCTGTGGGTGGGTTTTCTGGCTATGCATCTTAACCCTGGCTGTGCTTAAAGCTGTGACCATGCCGCAAGCTTAAGCCTATAGGGAACCATGTTGAAAATGGTTTTGAAGCAAAAGGTGACACTGTGTGCCCATTGCATGTCATTTCCCAGAATCCCTTGCTGCAGTGGAAGTGCTGTGTGCTGGGTGATAATGGTGAAAGGCGGGGTTGCAGACCTGCCTAAGACATGCAAATGAGCATACGGGAATATTTGCTATATGCTTTGCTGTGGAGGGTTTTTGTCACTTTTTTTACTCACCATAACTTAACTAAGTATATATATATATATATATATATATATATATATATATATATATATATATATATATATATATATATATATATATATATATATAGTTAGAAAACACAAAGTATACCGCATCAATACAATTCGTAACTGTTGCCCAAAAACTGTCCTAAGTATATGATGAAGTATCAATAGACGTTGGAGCTCAAGGATAATAAATGTATAGCACAACAAAAATGTATCCTTATATTAAAGCACACGGGCATACCATGGATATAATTATAAATGCAAAGTTTATTAGTGTAAAAATAAAAACAGGGGGAGAGAAATATAAAAGAGGAGGGGGACTCGCAATTGACAATACATATATACCATGAGGACAAAGGCACATAAAATGGTCTAGAAAATCACCAATGGCTGATATAATAAACAGTCAAAAGGTATTAGAACACAAGAGTTGGTAGCTCTATAAGAGGCACTATTCTGTATAGTAACACAAACTGCAGACCTGTGTACTATGAATAGACGTATGCCTGTTGTATAACCATAGATTCAAATAAAGACAATGTTGTCTAGGAAAATGTAAAGGAATCTAGGATAAGAGCATGTATCACAATGATTTTAAATATTGATACATCACCAAAGTCTGTATAATTGGTATGACCAAAATACGAGTTGCAAAGGCCTCCTATGCTGGAAAAAGTCAGGGCCCCCCTCCACAGACTCCCACTCCAACGCGTTTCAACTGAACGGTCTTCTTCTGGGAGTGGTGTAAGGAGAAATGAGCCAGTATATATAGGGGGAGGCAGGGGAGCAAAATTTGCGCCAAAATTCTTTGAACAGATCAGCTGTAGCAAATGATGGTGTGTCACTGACGTCATCACGTCACGGAGTCTTCAACCATCGGGTTATCCTTCTCGTTAGCCTTAAATTACCGGGTCGCGCTGATGATGTCATCACGTAGGGGAATTGCAGTATGACGCTGGTGACGTCATCGCGTGAGAAGCGTTGAAGCATGCCGGGGTCACAGTAACCGTAGCAGCATCGACAGAGTCACCAGGTGCCGAGGGGGAGCCTCATCTCCACTGCATATATTAGAAGCTGTATAGCGCTACTAGCGTCATCACGTAAAGGGAGTATGGGCGTGCTGCCGTCATAGTAACCCCAGCGCTGTCGGCATTCGCTCAAAATGCCAAGGGAAACCCTCATCTGAACAACATATGTTAAGGGCTATGAACAGCAGATGTGAGGTCTCGTTTGAACGTACTGTTGGTTCATTGCTTCAATACCATAGTTATGGCAGCACGATGAACATAAGAATCCATGTTCAATATTGCTGAATATGGTTCCATAATTCTGGGAAACAGGTATAATAAGATGCTCCCACAGCAATATCTGTAAGTACTCAATAGTTCTCTTGTATCTTGAATAAAGTGTCATCTTTCTTCTTCATATTCTTTAAAGAATCTAGAGTAGAGGTCAATTGGGGTGTACAACGGTAAGTTTCGTATTGACATCACTATCCACAGGTCTACATCAACCATTGTACTCTTCAGAGTGGTAACTTCATCTAAATAACCTGAAGACCGGTCTTATAGGGGATCTCATAGGTGGAGTCAAATGGCATATTATCCCAACAGGAGGTACTGGTCCAGAATATATAGTGATAAAGGAGAACAGGAAGAAAAAAGAGAGAACCATATATTAGAGCATTTTAAATCATAACAAAGTAATCTGGGAGACAGAACAGATAAAGGAACATAGCGAAGCCCAAATAATCATTAAGCCCCCGTGGCATCAAGGTGCCCAACTGGACGATCCACCTACACTCCCTCCTCAACAGGGCCTTCTCCAAGTCACCACCACGGATACCCAGAGAGACCCTATCGAAAGCAAACGCAGTGAGAACCACACAGTCGGACCCATGATGCTGTAGGAAATGACGGGCCACTGATGTGATCTTTTTGAATGAGTCCAAGTCACGTCTCGCATTTTTGATGTTACGCGTGTGTTCAAGCACACGAAAGCGAACTTCCCTTGTGGTCATGCCCACATAGACAAGATCACAGGGGCAGGAAAGATGATAAACCACTCCTTTACTCTTGCAATTGAGAAAGGATAGTACTTTATACGTACGTGACTTGGATGTATCAGTAAATGTAGTGGTTTGCTGCATATACAGTACCTACAAGCTGAACAAGTCCCGCACTTAAAGAAACCCGGCTTAATCTGTTTAGATAAAAAAGTGGGATTGACTTGAGGGGTATAATGGCTGTGTATTAGTTTGTCTCGCAGGTTTGGTGACCTGCGGCTGGCGAGACTCACATGGTCTCCCAATGTATTTTTAAGATCTGTATCAGTCATTAAAATTTTCCAATGTTTTTGTAGGATACCCCTCAAGTCAGACCACTGATGATTAAAAGTGCTCACAAATCTTATTTGCTTTTTACCTTTGTATTTGGATTTGGGCTGTAGCAAGCTCCCATGAGTGACACTCAGGCAATTGTTATAGCCTTTGTTAATTTGTGATTTGCTATAGCCACGTCTAAGAAACCGATTTTTGAGCTCCTTGGCTCTATCTTCAAAAACGTCCGAAGATGAACAATTTCGTTTGAGCCTAAGTGTTCAAAGTGTTTTTTCTGTTCAATCAACCTCCTGCATTTTTTTCATATTCTGCCTCACGATTGGATGGACGCACAGTGGCTGTGCAGAATTTGGGGATACCGGAGACCAGTGCCAGTTGTTTGTTTGAAGACAGTGCATCATCACGAACAGTCAGACGCCATGCCGTGATCACAGGAGCAGGGAAAGAACATCATCTTGAGCGGGGTGTCAGAGGTAATTAAATGTTTCTCCTCTTGGATACATATCCCTGCCAGTTGTTCATTTCGAGCCATTGGGCTCATCCCGCACACAAACAGTGTTATCTTTTACTTCAGCAACAACTAATAGGCCGTTCCCTTTAATCTATTCATTATACCTGCATTTCAAGACTGCTGACAACACACCAATTACATACTCCCTTATGATATACAGTATATTGATGGACTTGTTTCAGCTGAAACTTCAAGAGCTAACTTGGAGCTATGAATGGCTAAGTTTTGTTCATTAGATCGGACAATAGCATGCTTAAAAAGAGAATTTATTAAATATGGGTAAGGATGGGCACTAGGGTAGAAGCTAAAGGTTTATGTCGATAGGAGGAATTGGGGTTGAGGCTGCTTGTGGAGAAGGTAATGGAAAAGAGCAGCTCAGCCGCCTATTCCCCTGTAACTGGACAGAATAAGTCAATGGTAGAAGAAGGAGGATTAAGATGGAGAAGTGTAGAAGGGGCAGAGGGAATTGATCTGCTTCAAATACAGAAAATAGGTGATGTGGGCAATACTGTGTTTGTGTCTGTTTATTAGACATGTAGAGTAGCTATGTTTGGCAAGTAAGATACCAGAGTTAAAGCAAGACAGGATTATTTATCATTATTTTGCATATCATTATAAGAAATAACAGGAGGCATTAGCATTTCTATTTAAAGAAACTATTTCCCATAAATGCTCTCAAAGGTCTGTAATCAATCTGCTGATAAGCTGTTTTCCCCTTGCTCATGAAGATCTCAGCTATGTTTAAGTGCTTAGGATTGAAATCTTTCCAAGCAAGGGGAAGATGACTTCACACTATATTGAACAGTGGTTAGTCAAATTATATAATTGTAGAACGCCTTGTCATTCATAGTTAAGTGATTATAAAAGGTACAGTAAGGATAAAGAGCAATTGTCTGAATGAAAATAATAAAAACAGAAAATGTTATATTCTCTTAACACATTCAGTACCAGACAAACTGCAATACATTGCAATGCATATTCTAAGCTCTTAATAATTACCTGTATTTTATTGTAACCGGGTCAGTGTAGGAGAATGGAGAGGGTAAAAGGTACTTGCCTATGGTCCGGAGTTGGAGAGTGTAGAATGGTCGAGGTCCGTAAGCCGTGGTCGCGGAGTAAAGAGTATAGAATGGTCGAGGTCCGTAAGCCGTGGTCATGGAGTAGAGAGAGTAGAAGTCCGTTAAACAAGCCATGGTCCAGGGGAGCAAGAAGAGACAGGTCAGGTACAAGCAGGGTCACAACAGGGATACATAAACCGGCAGAGACAGGTACTCAGGCTGCAAATGAGCATGGTGCATAGAAGGGTCTATGCTCAGCAACAAGACAGAGGGCTGGGTGGCTATAAATAAGAAGATGGACCAATAGAGAGAAGGCAGGGGGGAGTAACTAGCAATATGTAGTGAACTGATAGGCTGTAGTTACCTTGGAGGCAGGTGCTGCACAGCTGATGGTAGTCCCTGCATTAGTTTCTGCATGGCGGGCACGTGCAGGAGGTGCGCAATGTGCATGCGCAGGAGGCGCACGCCATGCACGTTTGGGAGGCGCGTGATGGGAGTGCGGTGGCTGCGTTGCTGTCTGGAGCAGGCAAAATGACGCTGTCATGGGCGTGCATCTGCCTGTTGTGGTAGTGGGCGCGCACTGGCAGGAGTCGGCGTGCATCCCCGAGTGACCGGCGTGAGATTTTGAGATACCGGGGCTTCAGCGTGACCCTTACACCTACAGCACCTGTAGAAGGACAAGGTAACTGCTGAGAACTCATACACTCACAAGTATATTTCAACTACCATTGGGGCTATGTTATATTTTTGGTGTGCACCCTATCATTCAGCCTGGGGGGGAAAGGGATGTTACATATGCAAGTCCGCCTGTGTCCACCATTTGCACATTTGATTCACCCACAAGCACCATATGTATTAATGATAAAGAAATTCCATTTATATTCCGTAATTCTTAGTCTCCAGAGCAAATACGTAATTTACATTTGTTTAGCCATTAATTACATTTGTTATGAAGGCAACAGACTGTTGCTGCCAACAATAATACTGAAATAGTACTCATGATGTAGATTTTTGGAAAGTAACCAAAAACTTATATTCACATGGTCCACTAGGCAGACATTATATGGCACTTATTATAATCAACACTGATCTGTCTTGGATACAAATCAGAAAGCGAGAGGTAAAATACTTTTTTAAAAGAATCACATAGAATATTTTTTATTTCATTTGAATTTCATGAAGATGAATGAATTTACATTTAATTTCAATAATTATGCTAAAATTGACCTTCAGAGTTCTTTTAATATAAATACATAGTTTTTCCAGTACTCATAAAACTAACACTTTGTCTTATTTATGTTTATCTAATTTATGCTTCTTCATAGTTAGAATATAATTTATGTATTTTTATATTCTTATCACTCAGAATTCTATCAACATTTTGAAATATTCCATAAAAAACATTTTTTTTATTTAATTCCCATACTGCTCTTTGATCCTCATTGCTTTAACCTTCTCTACCCATAAAAGATTAGTGCATTATTAAATATTAGATATAATAATGCAGAAAGTATAATGCTGCATGTACTGAATTTAATGTTTAAGGTAATCTGCATATCACACATTCAATGGCATCTTAAATAACTTTCAGAACAGCGAATGAGAGCTCGCATCACATAACCCCAATAATAATCACAGGCTTAATTATATATTATAATAGCTCATTGAAAAAAAAAAAGCTGTGTGTGCTGTGCACGCGCATAGTAAGTGAAACTTCTTTGACTTTTGTCACAGACTTATGTGTCAGTCAGTCTATGTGTCAGTCAGATAGTATGTATGTGTGTCAGTCAGAGAGTATGTATGTGTGTCAGTCAGAGAGAATGTATGTGTGTCAGTCAGAGAGCATGTGTGTCAGTCAGTGTGTGCATGTGTGTCAGTCAGTGTGTGCATGTGTGTCAGTCAGTGTGTGCATGTGTGTCAGTCAGTGTGTGCATGTGTGTGTGTCAGTGTGTCTCTCTCTCTGTGTTGTGTGAATGTCTCTCTGTGTCGGTCAGTGTGTGTATGTGTGTCAGTCAGTGTGCGTGCGTGTGTATGTGTATCAGTCAGTGTGTGTCACTGTGTGTGTGTGTGTGTGTGTGTCAGTGTGTGTGTGTGTGTGTCAGTGTGTGTGTGTCAGTGTGTGTGTGTGTGTCAGTGTGTGTGTGTGTGTGTGTCAGTGTGTGTGTGTGTGTCAGTGTGTGTGTGTGTGTGTGTCAGTGTGTGTGTCCTGCCCCCTCTCTCCTGACTCTCCCCAGCACACTTGTCCTCCCACCAGCACCCTTATCCTTTCACTGCAGCACCCTTTTCCTGCCCCCAGACCCTTTTAGCAGTCCCCCCCCCCCTTCCTACCAGATCGCGGCACAGAGGAGATGGAGGCAGTGTCGGCGGGGGGAGAGGGAGAAGCGCGTCATTGTCAGCTGGAGCCGACTCGGAGGCTTCTGATGGTGCTGTGGGGGACATAAAGGACGCAGCGCACTCATCACCCCCCTCCTCCCCCCCCGATACCGTAGCAGGAGCAGTTCTATGCCTCGGCCGGGGCATGCACCGGGAGGAGAGGCCGCAGGAGATCAGGGCCTGCATAGGGCCCCGGGGAGCAGTGTGGGCTTCAGTGTCCCTGTGAGGAGTCATGGCGTCTTGAGCGTCGCCATGACTACCGGGCATGCGCAGCATATCAATGGGCGGGGAACGGCGGCAGTTAGAAGTGGCTGTATCTCCTCGGGCTGCGGTCCGGCACCGGGTCTCTGAGGAGTGGCGGCGGCGATTACATTTTAAAGGGGAGCGGCGAGTAAATGTTGAGCGGGTGGGAGTGTGTAAGCGGCCATGTGGGGGGGAACAAAGACGATTAGGAGCTGAAACGAAACGGTTAGGAGCATGTGATTTGCCAGAACTCAGCCCGGCCTTAACTGCCAGCACTGTGACGTCACATCCGTTTCATTTTCTATCCCCACAATCCATTTTTGTCCCATCACGAATGAGGTGCCACTAAAGAAGTTTCACTTCAAAAATATTAAGTATACCAATCCTGAATATGAAAATAGAAAAGAAGTAGAATTGATGCACGGCTGAATGAAGGCGTCCCAATGTTCTTCCAAGTACTGCTGCTACAACCCTCTCTTAACACAAATGTCCTAATTTCATCTTTCCATCTTATTTTTGTCATTGTCTTAAGCTTCTAATACAGTATCCCTTGGAATCTAGTTGAGTACCATCTTTGTCCAACAATGGTAATTTTTTCTTGTGATATGTCCGGCCCACTGCAATTTGAATTTCTTCACTCATGTGATGTCTCGTCATGTAGTATCCGGCATACATCTCTCCACACTTATGTGAGTAGTCTGAAGCCTCTGAATGTTCTTTGCATGTAAGCTATCCTGCTAATTTCTCTGTCTTCCTCTCACTTTACTACAATTTTTCACGGAATAAAATCTCTGGTATATCTACGTAAAGTAAATAACCTAGGCCCAGATCCATAAAGCTCTGTGAATTCACTTAATGTAAAGTTAACCTATAATAATCATATTCAAGCTAATGGTGGATGATCAAAGGATAATAACAACATTTTTCAGCCATGTTTCATCCCTTAAAGAGCATACTGTTAACTATAGTAGCCATTAGTAATAATGATATGCACATGAGATATTATTATTAAGAACATTGCATATCCACTAACATTTAAGACTAATGCGAGAACTTAATATGGTAGTTACTGTAGGTCATGACTAAACTTGTCATTACTGAAATTCAGACCCTGAAATAAAGCATTTGAGGGGTCTGGATGGGTGTAAAACCACTATTAGCTGTATATCTTTACTTATATAGAGCAATCCAGGTACATAGCGCTTTACATTACAGTACATGTTACATAATATTATAACACAATGGGAATAACTGCTTTAGACAAAACAATAAGAAAGGGTGTCCCTGCCCCGCAGAGCTTACAATCTAAGTGATGATTTAACTAACATACAGTTATTTTCCTGTGTAATTTTCCTATACTCTCTTCTCTCTTTCACAACTTCATTTAAAGACCTACAGTATTTCAGAGTCTGGAGTAACGTTCAGACATACTTAACATCATGTTATTGCATGATGACGTAATGTTATGTTATAATAACATTATGTTAAGCCTTTGCTAATGAGATGTAGAACTGCTGGGTTTTTTTGCATACTGTATAATTAGCTTTGAGGATACATAATGTTGATTCCTGTTTAAGTAACATAAAATGATGATCCCCAATTTGATGGAGTTTTGAGAATCTAGCTCCTTATCTGCTACTTTGATCATCATCCTACTCTCCTAATTCTTAGGGCTGTTATATACTGTTATATTTCTGTGTATACTGTGCGCAAGTGAGGTAGTGTGTGTGTGTGTGTGTGTGTGTGTGTGTGTGTGTGTGTGTGTGTGTGTGTGTGTGTGTGTGTGTGTGTGTGTGTGTGTGTTGTGTGTGTGTGTGTGTGTGTGTGTGTGTGTGTGTGTGTATATATATGTGTAATTTATTTTAAAAAAAACACATGGGTAAAAATAAAATATTTATTAACATTGTGCAGACACACAAATACATACACACATACATATACATACATACATACATACACATGCTTACATATAGCTCAACCCCGTTAAAGCGCGGTCCTCGGGGGCCACCCGATCCGACCGCGCTAGAACCGGGGTCGCGCTAATTTAAAAAAAAAATGGCTGCCACGCGCCCGATCGGGAGGGAGGGAGTAAGGAGGGAAGGAAGGAACGAAGAGGTGGCCGGAAGCCCTACACATCCCACAGCAGCGGCCCTCCGAGTCCAGCCGTAACCTGCTCCTTACCTCCCACCACCGGCATCCATCCCCCTCCACCGGCATCCACTTCCTCCCCCCCCGAGGCCCCCACACCTACCGGCCCTCCGCGGCATAATCCGTTTTGGGCCCTCCGAGTCCCAGCCTGCTCCTCACTCACCCGCCCTACCGGCATCCACACCACCCCCCCTACCGGCATCCACACCACCCCCCCTCCTCCCGACCCTCCTCCCGACACCCCCCCTCCTCCCGACACCCCGCCCCCCTCCTCCTGATGCCAGCTCCGCTCTGATCTCAGCAGCCGACACCAAAGGTAGGGAGGGGGAGTGGGAGGTGTGAGTGTGGTGTGCTGTGCAGTGTAGTGTGCTGTAAGTGCTGTGAGAGTGTGCTGTGAGGGCTGTGAGAGTGTGCTGTGAGAGTGTGCTGTGAGTGCTGTGAGAGTGTGCAGTGAGTGCTGTGAGAGTGTGCTGTGAGAGTGCTATGTGCTGTGAGAGTGTGCTGTGAGTGTGCTGTGTGTGCTGTGAGCAGTGTGCAGTGAGTGCTGGGAGTGTGTGCAGTGTGCAGTGAGTACTGGTAGTGTGTGCAGTGAGTGTGTGTGCAGTATGCAGTGTGCAGTGAGAGTGTGTGCAGTGAGAGTGTGTGCAGTGAGTGTGTGTGCAGTTTGTGCAGCGAGTGCGAGTGTGTGCAGTGGGCGTGTGTGCAGTGAGAGTGTGTGCAGTGAGACTGTGTGCAGTGAGTGCTGGGAGTGTGTGCAGTGAGAGTGTGTGCAGTGTGCATTGAGAGTGTGTGCAGTGAGTGCTGAGAATGTGTGCAGTGAGTGCTGGGAGTGTGTGCAGTGAGAGTGTGTGCAGTGAGAGTGTGTGCAGTGAGAGTGTGTGCAGTGAGAGTGTGTGCAGTGAGAGTGTGTGCAGTGAGTGCTGGGAGTGTGTGCAGTGAGAGTGTGTGCAGTGAGAGTGTGTGCAGTGAGAGTGTGTGCAGTGTGCAGTGTGCAGTGTACAGTGAGAGTGTGTGTAGTGAGAGTGTGTGCAGTGTGTGCAGTGTGTGCAGTGTGTGTAGTGTGTGCAGTGTGTGCAGTGTGCAAAAAAAATGTAAATTTTTTTTTTTATAAACGGGAGCCATGTGAAAACCGCGTTCTAAGCGGATTCACGTTATATAAGGGCGCGCTATAACGGGGCTAAGCTGTATATACACACACACACACACATACATACATACATACATTTCAGCGCCGGTAGCGGCGCAAAATCATTCTATTCCCCGTCTTCCCCGCTGTCAGCCGGATGCATGCTCACTGCCGTGCACGCACGTGCGGCCCTTGTATAGAAGAGCTGACTAACCTCAGCCAATTATAAGTGCCGCTCGCGCCCACGGCATAGCACACGCGACCACTATATAACAGCCCTTATGGTGTTATAATTAGGCTTTTCCCCTTCCTGCTCTGTGTGATCAAAGCAGGTAATGCAGAATACATTTAAGCATTTTGTTAGGATGGCTTGAAAGGGATAAGAAAGGGACAAGAAAGGTAGGGAAAAGCACTGCTACCCAAAATAAATGCTAACAATTAAACCTCATTGGTTGCACCCCTGGAGTAATAAGAGTAATAATGCAAAAAAGAGAGGGGCAAATCCTAAAAGACAGGAATTGCAGAGACTCCACAGAAAGGGGGCACTCGAGATTTTAAGAACAAAATAACAATTTTATTGAACAAAAACAATGATGGAGACACACATAACAAAATTAATATTAAAAATGTATATCTAGTCGCTGAGGAGCCTAAAGATATCTAAATGATGCAGGTTAATGCTGCATGAACAGTGAACACTTATAGTCTATGTGGCCTATTCTATAAGCCTCGATAAGCTACTTATTGAGGCCTTTTTGACCAAAATGCTACTGCTATTCTGTAAGCATCGATAAGTGGTCGATAAAGGCTTGTATCGCCAATTTTTCCCGCTGTCCAAAACACAACACCGGATGAGCGGCGATAAGCCACTTATCAGCAGGTTCTGAAACTCGTGCAATTCTAGTAGCCTCGATTGGTTTATTGAGGCTAATCGTGGCTCTAGAATGGCGAGTTTCTCCCAAAATCCGCACACCTGGAAAAGTTGACGTGAGGTTGGGGAGAACCTGCTGAGAAGACGAGAGAGGGACTTAGATTTAAAAAAAAGCATTTTTCCTGCCTCGGATTACAGCACCAGAGACCCCTGGCATGAATCCCATGCAATAAAAATGCATTTACAGGCAACTTTTACCTTAGCAGCTAACCGTAAAGGCAATGAATGGGGTTAACTACCGGTACCATGCTCACAGAGATCCCAAAACGCCGCCACAGTGAGCCCGGGGTGATACAGCAATACAACTTGGTAAAGCACCTCAACCTGGGAGAGAGCTCAAAGTAGTGGGAGGAGCCCCTCACAGGAACCACAATACTGATATCCACACACAGTATATGATAATAATAATATTTACTAAAGAACATAAAAATAAGCAGTGCTAAGCGGATAATAATACTACTGGTTACAGCTACCCCTTCGCCGCGCAGGGCCTTGTCCCACCACTGTGTAACCCACACCGTGTCCACCGTACCTGAGGGGCCCTCTGCACCCATCCACCCTGTTGTCCACAAGAATAACAACCCCACCTTTGTATGTGGTCAGCTCTGCCACTATGGTGTGTGTACTTCGTTGGTGCACTTAAAGATATAGGTACCTGCCAGGTGCTCCAGCACCTGGGCGCGCTGATGGGTAGCTTTGCAGGATCCACCAATCTAGCTATGCTTCTGCTTCTGTTTGGGGTCCTCCTCCACATGGGTGGTATCCCGCTGGAGTGTCCCACTTACAAACAGTCTTGGTATCTGAGCCCAGACCACTCCTCACAGTTTCTGCAGTGATGTAGCTGTGTCCCTTTCTGATAACCAGCTAAAGGGGCCGTGTCCCTACCTAAGGGTCCAGTCCCTGCCACATAACTAGTAGCTGGGACCTATAGGGGGTCGCTGGCCTAGTGCAGGGGTCACAGTCGCCCTGCACATACACCCTCCTCTACCTGTGTCCCAGCACTGACTAACGTGGCTTGCAGCACGCCAAATGTATCCACTAAGTTGCAGGGAATCCTTGCAGCCCTATTGGCTGATGCACTGCATGTGATATCCTTTCCTGAGGCTCATGGGACATGTAGTCCCTGTCTATGAGTCTTTCCCTATTGGCTGCCGCTATGTGCTTCTCCTGCGCATGAGCGAAGCTCCGCCAGTGCCATTGCATTCACGGCATATCTGCGCATGCGCAAAATGGCAGCTCCCTGCACTAGTAGCCTCCGCGGGACTCTGGCTACCTGATCACCCTCCGGAGCATCGGCACTACCTCAGATCCCTCCCCGCATACACCGATGGGGGGGGCAGAGGAACCCAGAGGGAGACCTGGCCACATACACATAGAATAGGACAAGGATCATGTGTTACTGCAATATAGACTATCAAGAAGTTGAACAACTAAATCAACAAAGGAGAACAGATATTTAACATTTTCTGCAAAAATGTATACATGTAAAATAATCATTGTAGATTTTAGTGCACTGTAAAAATATTTGTAAAAATACACTTGTTATTTTTCTAAAAAATGGAAATTAATGAATTGCAATCATTTACATCTTTTGATTTTTGTAAGTCTTAGAATCTAGACCACCTCACTTTAGATCGTAAAACCTCTGTGGTCCAGTATTTTTTTTAGATTCAATTTCTCTGGTACTCAATGTTGAGAGGGGATCAGCGTGTTCTTTATAGCAATGGACAAAGGTTTTCTCATGTCCCTGGACAATTGCAGTATTGTGTTTAATCAATCCTTTAGGCAAGAGTGTTGTTTTTCTTGCATAAGTGAGACCACAGGGATATTTAGTCATGTAAACCCTATATTTAGTGTAACTTGTAATCCAGGATTTAATTCTCTCCTTCATCCATTGTTTGGATGCGCCACTTCAGTATATTACCTTGTTACATGCTAAACAACCACACCCACACTCGTAGTAAATGGGCTCCAGTATGGTATAGTATGCCAATGATTCTTTAAAGATATATCCTGGAAGAAATATTAGCTTTCTGCTCTATAAGACAAAGGGAATATTAACCTATTTGTCACCCTTAATTAATCTTTGACTATAGTTGTCTAAAATTTCTAAATAACCTCATTATGTTTTTCTTATTTAATCATTTAAAACCATGTGAGAGGATTTTATGTTTTCTACTTTCATTGACAAATATGTTGGGCTACAGTCACAAAAAGTCGATATTGGCGAGTTCAAAATTGATGTTATTAAGAAATGGGATTGTGGTGAGATGTTTTAGAATTACCACCATATTCACTAAGCATTATTTATTCCTAAATGGGTAGCAATATTAATTTTATTTGCATTCAAGGGGAAAAAAATGCTTAATTCAGTGTTTAACAGTGCTAGGGATATAAATGAGTGATAACTCCATAGGGTTATGTACCAGAATTTCTTACAAAAACCTGTAGCAAAACAATATTTAACCCCTTTGATGGATAGGCCTATCAATGAAATAAAAGGAACGCCTTTAGGCACTAAGGTGGTTAATATACACAAAGAGTATACTGTAGTACAGATATTGGTGCGTAGGAAAAGAGAAAAGCGGCAGTATGAAGGATCTTTACATTATTTAGAAATATTAATGAATTATTATTAAGTAATTTAAAGAAGACAGGTAAGAAAAGTTACAAATCCAGTATTTCTTTTCCAGTTGTACGGTATTATATCTTTCACGTCTGAAAATATTACATAATAAGAAGTAATATTCAGTATGTATTGATCTCAACTGAAAAGCAATATTTACTCTAAACTTGCCAACATAACTTTATGTAATCAAACAGCACTGCAAAGTCATTAAAAGCGGTTTTATTAAGTATTTCCTCTGTGTCAAGGGTACAAAAATCTATACTTTTGTTTGCCATGATGTCACCATGATTATGTGTGCTTTGCTGCATACAGTTCTTTTATGTTCTGCCATGTATCTATCTACAGTACAAACAACAGTATAGAATGGGAATAAAACGTATATAGGCAGTCCTCGGTTATCCAACGGAATCCGTTCTGGAAGTAGCGTTGGATAGTGAAACCGTTGTAAAGTGAGTCCCATGTTAATCGGTGGAGGTGAGCGTTGGATAATGCATTCCGGCGTCGAAAAACGGCCCTTAGGGTTGCATTGTAAAGCCTTGGATATGCCATTCGTTTTTGTTATATTTTGTGTGTCCATGAATGAATGTGATTTGCTGTAATAATCAGCTGCAAGGGGGTGGGGGGGCTGACATTGGGACTGCAGAAGGTGCATGTGATTAGACAGTCCTGACTCAGGGGTGTCAAACGTGGTTTGGAGCTGGACTGGGTAGGAAGGAATACTGCTTGGCACCAGGAAATTTTTGATAATAATATTTATTGAAGAAAATTCCAAACAAAGCAATTTCTCGAGAAAGGAAGATTCAGTAATCCTGCCTAATAGGGATACAACCTTGAGTTGTTAGGATGGAAATCCAAGATAGTCTTTACCAGGAGCAAGACTAAGCAGATCCTTCAGAGAACAGTTGAGCTAAAATATCTCCTATTACCTCTGATTCCAGCTCTGCCTATACAATCAGTGTGCTCCTTGAATCAGTACTCTGCTCCATAAGTTGGACATGACTTCAGGGCACATGCTGTACTGTAACTGTTTGCTTTATTGAATTCACACCCATTATTTCAAAAAAGAGACCACCATGAGAAGGATTTTATATAAACATTGGGATGTCTTGAAAATGGATCCAATCCTGAAGCAAGCGCTTTCAACCAAACCGAAAGTTATCTTTAGAAAAGCTAAGAACTTAAAGAGTATAAGAGTATATTGGCTCCAAGTGTTTTAAAGAAAACATCTAGTGTCATCCCAGGTACTCAATTTTTGGATAAAACACTGGGAAATGTTCCTTGTGGAAAATGTGTCATGTGTCACTTCATGTCACGGGAAAAGTCTTTCAAGGATTGTTGTACTGGGAAGGAATTTAAAACCAGGCACTTTATTAACTGCTGCAGCAATTTTGTTGCGTATATGATCACCTGCCCGTGTGATAAGTATTACATTGGGAAAACAATACGCCCGTTAAAAGTGCGTATAGGTGAACATGTGAACGGCATAAGGAATGCTAAACGTCTGAGTGAAGAAGGGAAAAAAGTGCATAATCTTGTGCAACACTTTCTTGATTGCCATGGAGGGTCACCCAAGGACCTAAAATTCAAGGTCTTAGAGATATTGGATAGAGATCCCAGGAAGCGGGACAGGGAATTGAAACTCCTTCAGAGGGAACAATATTGGATCTATTCACTACATACTAAATATCCTCTGGGCCATAACGAACAGATTGAGTTGCATCCATTTTTTAAATAAGGTAAAAAAATAACAAGCAATGAAATAATGATGGTCCCCTTAACTTTTGGGTGTAGATCAAATAACTGATAACTGCTAATGAATTTCATAAATTTTTCTATGCTTAATATATGATATGTCTGTTATTGAAGTGTGAATTTTTATGCCACTTATAAGAGCTGCCTCCCCTTTTCTAAAGATAGTGTAATATGTAGATATATTTGTGCATTTATTTAAAATATTTTAATATGTAAGTTAGATTGCTGTAGTGAGTTGATACACCCAAATTGGTTAGGAATGTAATATTTCTAATAAGTTATAGATACATTTATTTATATATGTGTATTTTTCATAATGTGTACTTAGTATACATTATATTTTATATGACAGTGTAGTAGTGATCATCAATTGTAGATTATATTCTCTGTATGGATGTAATTGTTATGGGAGAATTGAATATATGGATGGGTCTATGCAGGGGTTAATATGATATAATAGTCTAATGAATTATGGTTGACATATGTGATTTATGTATGTAATTAATTGTATGGTATATAATGTTTGTATGTCCTTAATTGTGGTGGAGTCTAAATGGTTAAAGATTGTTTTAAGCACTCAATGATATAATTTCTGTAAGTTGCATCCCCTATATAAGGGAAATCCTTAGAGGGCTAGGATACCCCCCCTGACGAAATGTAGTTGTACACGAAACACGTTGAGGTATCCAGGAGTCTCTGCAGGATGCGTGCCATCAGACGCAGTACGTGGCCTTTCCCTTACCCAGTAGCGGGTGTACTGCTCGAGCTCCACAGCGAGCCCAGGTGAAATTATCCTTGATAAAACATCATAGCCTCCAACCGGGACCGGTTTGGAGGGGATGGTTGCTACCATTGAGGTATATGCTTACATTTAGTGGATGGGGTGATGTGGGGATGTGCCGTTTGTTGAGACAGCTCTGCCTATTTGATGTGCTGTACTTTTTTTTTTAAATTTGAATACATAAAGATGTTATTGTTATATTGATTTTGGTTTTTCTTGCAGTCCTCACTTTTATATGTTGAATTAACACCCAAATTATTCCTAGTCCTACACTAGGGGACATGCTATTTTTAGCTCTCCTCATTACTCTTCCACATAAATTTCTATTGGACAGGGAAATCCTCTGAGGGCAGAAAAAGTTATTCCCTTTCATACCATCAGGGCTTCGACATATGAATGTCTAATCTGTACTAGAAATGCTTCAGAGGGCCAGATGCACTGAACTTTAGTAGCCTATGTACTGTAACTGTCATGATTCCCTGCTGCAGTACTCCTTGCAGACCTATAGGGGGCACTGAGGAGTTAGGTTCAGACTCTGGGCCAGTATCAACTAGTACAGTCCATGAAGCCAGCGGCCACCTTAGTTTGGGTATAATACCCCAGCCAGTCTGCTAGTTCTTTGCTTGTCAAACATTCTGTTTACAGGTCAGCAGTAAAGTTATTCATTGTTCCCCAGCGCTGCATTTTTCCCTGTTCCTTTTATTTGGTTCTGCAACTTTACAGGTACCTTCTTGTTTGTCTTGTATTCACTTTGCACTATTTGCCCCCTGTTTACTATTGGTCCTCGGCTACTGTTGCTTTTGCATGCAGCACTGCAATGCTTGCAGCTAAATTTAGTTTGTTTAGTTATCTCCCTTAGTATCATTTTCCTCCCTGTCTTATGTTTGTTCCTTTAGCTACCATAGCCTTTTCCATCTAGCTCTGCACACTTTTCAGACTCCATTTTGTGTTCCCAGTCTTATTTTGTTTATTGTAACTACTGTAACAACTAGCCGTGTCAGTTTTTACGTATTTCGGTCTTCTGTCTTTTGTGGGGTTCCATGTTACCTCCGAGGGTTTCATACATCCCGATTGAAAAGCCCAAGTTATCAGTCCCTCCTCGGTACATGGATTCCAGTGGAAAACAGCTGGATAAGATAGCCAAAACCTTGCAGGACATGCAGGGAGAGTTTTCTAAATCCTTGCAGGACATGCAGGGAGATTTATCAAGTGGCCAGTGGGGTACCACACATTCCACATTGAAACAACAAAACAGGCAGCGCTAACCACAGTGATACTGTATGACTAAGTATATGTATAAATGACAAATCGTGCATAAGGGGCTGCCCAAGATACAAAAAACTGACCCCATGGTCAGAACTATAGTATGGAAAAGGGAAAGTACAGTATCCAATGGCGCCTATATATTATATACTTAAAAAGGATATATGAAAACAAGCCTGTTGGCTGAAGAAACGTAGCTCCTCGCGTTGTGCTTAAAGAAAAGAGAAAGCACAACACATAGCGTAATACTGTAAATATAAACGAACAACATTTAAAACAACATATAACAGCTGAGAAGTAAATAGGTGAAATTACACTATTAAAACATTTAATAACAATTCTAAATAATATATAATACACATGGACATATAAAATAAACAAATGAAGTAATAAAAATGATTAAAGTACTCCGCACCACCGATGGTGATAGTAGCAATGCCTACTCACCAGATGGAGTAGGTAAGTAAGCGGTGGATAGTTTAGAGAGTATCCCCTCTCGTTTCGTTAAGCTGCTCTCTGCTGGCTGGCGTCTCCGGGCCCATGTGTGTATAGATCTTCATGCGGGTACTTCCGCAACTCGCTTGGAAAGCCGCCCAGATAGTATGGAACAGCAACAGCTGATTCAGCACGCCGTCAGCATCAGCAGGCTAGCTGGTTAGCAGCGAACGCAGATTCAACAGCAGCAGCTGATTCAGCACGCCGTCGGTATCAGCGGGCTGACTGGTCTGCAGCGAACGCAGATTTAGCAATGCGTGGGGATACAATCACCAAAGTGTAGAGTGCTAAAAACGCCACCCTACGCGTTTCAAAAGGCTCTCTGCTTTCTTCCTCAGGGGTATATAAACAATGTCTTTTGTGAGGTTCCATGTTACCTCCGAGGGTTTCATACATCCCGATTGAAAAGCCCAAGTTATCAGTCCCTCCTAGGTACATGGATTCCAGTGGAAAACACCTGGATAAGATAGCCAAAACCTTGCAGGACATGCAGGGAGAGTTTTCTAAATCCTTGCAGGACATGCAGGGAGATTTATCTGTGTTCAGAATAGTTATAATAAGTTAATAGTTATATATAATAAGTATTAATAGAATAAAAATTTGAGGTCTCCTGGCCCTCAAGTGGCCAGTGGGGTACCACACATTCCACATTACTTTCCCGAAGCAATCCCTTTAGCAGTGCCAGAATGATAATTTGGGGATATCCAGAAATATCAGATATTGTTGACCCAATGTCAGCTTCATTTTTTTAGGCAGGCCTATGTCTTTTCCTGACCCCCAATCAAAGGTAGTGTTTATTATATCTTATTTGAGAGGGGAAGCGGCCGCATGGGCTATCCCATTGGTGAATTTATACTGCCCACTGCTATACAATCTAGATCAGTTTAAAGCATAATTTTAATGAATATTTGATAGACAAGCTATTGTACAATCAGCAGATAACCGCCTGCTGGAGATTCGGTGGGGCAACAAATACATTTTGGGATATCTTACCCAGTTCAATCGACTAGTGCTAGAATCCGCTTGGCCTGAAGATAAAAAGGGTTTCCCTGTTTTATAGAGGTCTCAGAGATGAGATCAAAGATATTTTTTGAACCTGCTACATACTCAGACTTAGTAGACTTAGTTCGTCAATTGGAACACCGGCTAACAGAATGTAAGGAAGAAAGATGGAGGAAAAACTCCAAAACTAGTTATGAAAAACTAGATTAGGACCGACATGAAAACAATGTTGGTCATATAAGGGCACCACCCCCCCCCCCCACGACCAACCACCTCCCACCCCCCACAGCGGGGGGTTGGTACACGAAGGGTTAACTGCAAGAAAAACACAAGACAAGGAGCAGGGCACAATGGATGTAGGAGCTCACGGCTACAAGAGGTTATGCTCAGCAAGGTATGACAGGAAATGCAAGGTACTTATGGGAAACAGGAACCAGTAGCAAAGGAGGCGGAGCAGAGGCGCAGCCACCGTGGAGGCAAGGATTGGCTGCAGAGACAAGTGGGCTAATAAAATACTTCCACGCAGCTGGGGAGTGGTGCACATTGTCACGTGTCCGAGGGGCACTAAGCTCCGTGGCACACTAGAAGAGCTGCACGTGTGTGCGGGCTCTGTAAGTATTGCGGGGGTGCTCGCACGCACTGGTGCCAAAGTGGAGGTCTGAGATAAGACAGGTAAGGAGGGAACACGTCGCAAAGGACATTTTCCCCGATTCCTTACATTGTTAAATTGATGTAGAACCTGGCACTAATATCCTTGCAACATAATTTATGCACAGAAGGAAAAATTGTGTATGAGTAACATTTTTTTTTATTTATAAAATGTTTTACCAGGAAGTAATACATTGAGAGTTACCTCTCGTATTCAAGTATGTCATGAGCATAGAGTTAATAGAAGTAGAAGGGCCAGACTCAAAAGAGAGCTATATGGAAGGAAAATACCTTGGAAAGCTTGGTTCTTCTGGATGTCTCAATTTATCTGAAGACGAAATTCATGCAGATGAAGAGGCTGAAAACATTGAAGTGAATGAAGAGAAGCCTATAGAGCTGTGTGTGATAGCTGTGTGGGGAATTAAGGACAGGGATGAGTGTGTAACATCCCATCTGGATGGTTCTGGTGACACTTATTCTGACTTCCCAGAGGACTATGACGTAGAACTAAATGATGTTGGTAAAATCACTGCTATAGCATGTAGTTGTTACGAACATAAGAAATAATTTCTTCAAATCTCAGAGCTGGGAAACGGCAACAAAGAAGTACAACAAGGCTCTAAGATATGTTATGTTATACAGTAAACCTGCAAACATATCACAAGAGATGACAACATATTGAAGTTAAATCCTATATCTGTGAACTGTAACTTGAACAATGCTACCTGTAAACTGAAGCTGTCTATCTGGACAGCAGCAATTGAAAGCTGTCCTGAGGCTCTTGAAATCGATCCATCTACAGTAGCACCAAAGTATTTTACAGACAGGCTCAAGGATGGCTAGGATTGAAAGATTTTGAGCAAGCACTGGAGAATCTTTAGAAGTCTCACGAACTAGCACCTGATGACAAAGCTTTCAGTGGCAAAATACTTTGGGTGAAGCAGAGAATTCAAGAACAATAAGTAAGGTCATAGTGCCTGTTTTTGATGCTCACGATGTTTCTGCTGCTAAGAACATTATATTTAATTAAAAAAGCACGGTGAAAGCAGATTACATTTTGATATACTGTATGTTCTCACAACCTCAGACAATTAAAGATAGCCCCTGTAATCTAAGGTCTTAGACTGTAGTCTATAGTGTCACGTTGGACAAGTACTTATCAACAATTTTATATTTTGTGGATTCTCGATTGAGCATAACAAGGCGGGCAAAATAAATTGTCATTTATTTATTTACAGACAAACACATGACAACCTCAGAATACACTTAATAATCACTTACTGGAATGGGGAAACGAAATAAATTATCCTCTGAACGAAAGATGTAGAAACAAAGTCTCTGGGTTATAATCCTTTTGGCTAGGGCGCAACTTGCCTGCCCGAAATTGTTTGTTCTGGTTCATTGGGGTTCGTTCTGAGATCCCCAGCGCTAACGAATTCCTGAAGTAGGGGTAAATTCTCGGTTACAATGTTTTAACCCGTTGCGTTCTGGAACCACTGCTGCTGTACTTGGACGGGATCTTGAACCACGGAGGCTTGAAGAAATCATGAATCACACCGGGGATAGGTCGGCAGGCAGGTTTATAAGGGTTACAGTCCTATCCCTAACCTGCGTGCCCAATCCCCTCTGTGGGAACATTTAACCCACCAATCCCCGATTTGCCCGGAGTTTGTAGAACAGGCAAAAAGGGCTTTCCGGTTTGCAAAGTGCAAGTGTCAGCCTGACACCTAGGCGGTTTACCATACCGGGGGTCCACCCCTTACCTGGCGACTCGCAGTCTGGGGTTTGGTCACAAAGTGTGAATGGCCCATGCTGATTACCGGTATCTGGCACTCAGCAACATCCCGGCCATTTTCACACTTTGTATCTCTGAGGCTTTTCAACTCCGGACTTCACTAGACTCAGAGGCTCCCACTTAGCAGGAGCTCTTTGAAGTACGGAGAAGAAAATACCCTCAACTCATTCACCCTTAGCTTACTTACGTACTAAAGGATTTTTCCCGGGCTTACAGAAAAAACCTTTCCTGCCTGTCCATTTAAAACCAACAGTAAAATACATGTTATTAATAAAGTATGTTCTGCTAGTGCCACTGGAATAAACTTTATATGTGCGGGCATTGTTTCTTTATTCTGAGCTGCACTCCAAAAATTAGAGTGCTAGCCCACTCCGTTCACAAGTTAGGTTACTTAATTGAAAGGGCTATGATGTGAGGTCCGTACTTAACCTAGTTCCCCCTTTCAAGTTAAGACGCTAACAAGGCAAGGGATACATTTTGACAGAATGCACTTCAGTTTAAATCCTCAAACCACTTATTCAATTAACCTTGCGGTTGCGAGGTCTAGTGCTTAGAAATGGATACCTATACTTCAAAGCGGCCCTCCCATACACAGCCACGCGTCTTCAATCAGCGCTTGTTTCAGCGCTCACAGTGCCATCTTGTGTCTGAAAGCTAATGCCACAGTTTGCATTCATTCTTATTACCAGGGAATAGACTGCAAAATAGGGACAAGAAAGGTGGTGTAGGGGAAAACACATCAGGGTGATGCACATACATTTAACCCTTCACTCCCAGTGCGATTTAGAGTTAATCAGCCAGGCATAATGCCTTTATTAATTATTTATTTATTTATTTATTTATAAAATATTTTACCAGGAAGTAATACATTGAGAGTTACCTCTCGTTTTCAAGTATGTCCTGGGCACAGAGTTAAAACAAATAATATAAATACAAATACAGTTACATAAATGAACAGAGTATACATTATGTACAAGATATTGCATGCACAGTTAAAGAAAATATATGTTATGGGCGAATGAAACAGTTACAGACCAGATTAAAATGTGAGACAGCCTTAGAGACAGGAACTTAAACTGGTGGTGGATGTGAGAGTCTCTGATAGGTTGTTCCAATTTTGGGGTGCACGGTAAGAGAAGGAGGAATGGCCGGATACTTTGTTGAGCCTTGGGACCATGAACAGCCTTTTGGAGTCTGATCTCAGGTGATAAGTGCTGCATGTGGTAGGGGTGAGGAGCTTGTTCAGGTAGCTGAGTAGCTTGCCCATAAAGAATTTAAAGGCAAGACAGGAAAGGTGAACTTTGCGCCTAGACTCTAGTGATGACCAATCTAATGGCCTGATTAACCCTTTCATCACCACATAGTATGAGATGCGGAACATCCTGGATTGCAAGTATAGGGGGTGGAGGGGGGGGGGGTATTTTATTTGGTGGTTTGGGGCTACACCTGTTGGTGGAGAGAGGCATAAGAGATGGAGTACTGTCATAATTCCCTGACGCAGTACTCATCGCAGACCCATAGGGGCGCACAGAGAAGTTAGGTTCAGACTCTGGGTCTGTATGAATTAGTACAGTCCATGAGGCCAGCGGTCATCTTAGTTTGAGTATAAAATCCCACGCAATCTGCTACAGTAGTTCTTTACTTGTCAAAATGTCTGTTTACAGGAGAGATGTCCAGTTATAGTTTTTACCTAGGGCTGCGTATTTCCCTGTTACTTTTCATCTGGCCTCTAGTTCTGCAGATATACAGGTACCTTCTTGTTTGTAGTTTTGTTTTCCCAATGCACTGTTTCCCCCTGCTTAAAGTACTGTAGAAGAAAGTGAAAGTAACAACACAAAAAATATTGCTTCCTCATTGTAGCAGCTGAAGTGACAGGCAGACTAGGCCCCTTGTGCATTCTCTCCCACGCCCAACAAGAACTTGGGCCTAGAATGGGTGGGGGGAGGAGGGGAGGAGGAGGAACAATGGAAGGAGACATAAGAAATGAAACACCTGATGTAGCCAATGATTCATGAATTGGGTCATCACGCAGTAATCGTGTCTACTGTTGGGTGATATCTTGCTGAGATGAGCATTAATATTGTGGTACAGTATGCTGAACACTGCACTCTAATCAGCTGGTGCTGACACTAAAGAATGGCGCATTCATACTACAGATGGGTGTCTGCACCTTTACAATAGGTAAATAATAGGCAGAAATGACTGTAAATAGTACAGTCTATGAGTAAATATACTGGCTGAACTGAGGGGGCGAGAGGGGTGGCTACCCTGGGCGCACAGCAGTTTAGGAGGCACAGGTCGTGTGGGTATGTGTGTGCAGGTCAGAGGACAGCAGCAGAGGAGGGAGCCGGAGGGAGTGCGAGGGAGATGGTGACGGAAGCAGAGGGGAAGGGTGGCAGAGGAGGGCGGCTAGCAGTCCAACCCCCTTCCCCCCCCCCCCACTCCACAGGTAGGGACATGGGGAGGGGGAGTGAGAGAAACTGCAGGGGGGAGTGAAAGAGACTGGTGGAGGGAGTGAGTGAATGGGCCAAGAAAAGGGGGAGGGAGGGTGCAAGAGACAATGGGTGGGGAAGGGAGAAAAAGGGGGAGAGAGGGGAGAGTGACTGCGTGAGAGTAAGGGGTGAAGAGAGCGAGAGAAAGGGGCAAAGAGAGTAATGGGGGAGAGAGAGAAAGGTGAGAGGAGAGGAAGGAGAAGAGAGAAAGGGGGAAGGGAGAACTTACAAAATATATTCAAATATAGTTACAAAGTACATTGTTTTGCCTTGGGTCTATAAAAAAATTGGTAGGGGGAAGGGTGTTGTTAATAGAATTTGCCCTGGGCACAAAAATATCTAGTTCCTCCTTTGGGTAGATACTGCTGCGGCCAGCTTTATTCTACCATTTACCCGCAATTTTTCGGGGCTTTTTTCAGCAGCCGCCAAACTTGGCCGTGCGCGGCCCATTTCCCCATTCAGCGCTAATACGCTGAACAATGGGAAGCGCTGAACAATGGGAAGCAACTGACTGAGGATTTTGTCTCCAAATGCTTTTTTCTCCGCAGTGCATCTGGCCTAAAGTGTGTCATACTATCTTAACCTTAATTGACCCATTTTGTGTTTGGGATGCCAGATGTGAACAATCACCCTAACAAAGGTATAAAATGAGCACATCTCAATGAATGTTAATAAAATATAGGTTAGTGAATATAAAGAAAATAAATGTTGGGTATAAATTAAACCTATTTTGGCTAACTGAGAGTTAGTTTAGCTGCCACTGTATAACAAAATCATTTTGTGTGACTAAACATAACATTTCAGACTGACTGACACTGAGATTGCTGCAGGCAAGCCTGGTTCAATTCCCGGTGTCAGCTCCTTGTGACCTTGGGCAAGTCACTTTATCTCCTTGTGCCTCAGGCACCAACAACATAGATTGTAAGCTCCACGGGGCAGGGACCTGTGCCTGCAAAATGTCTCTGTAAAGCGCTGCGTACAATTAGCAGCGCGGGTACAAGAACATGCTATTATTATTATTATTATTATTATTATTAACTGAAAACTCAAGCTTTTAATAAGAGCTGATCTTATGAGGTTTGAAAATGGGGCAAAACTAAAGCAAAAAATATGCACTATATTTATGAATGGAAAAAAATCCCATTCATTCATATAGGATCTTTCTCTTTGATAAATCTGGTGCAATAGTTTAGCTGCAGTTTGGCCCCAGTCTTGCAGTCAGTGGACTTTGGTGCATTATACCAGAGAATGTAAAGAATGCATGTAACACTCAATGAATACTAGCTCCATCCCACACTCTGAAACGTAGCTGATGATGGAGCTACTCATTAGGGGTGGTTAATGAGCACAGGAATATGGAAAAGCATTTTCCAGTAATTCAATTACTTATATAAACATTGGAACTTCTGTGGCCACCAAAGAGCAATACAAGGTTTAACCATTAATTGCTAAAAGCCTCACCTACTGTATTAACCTAGCCTAGGTTTCTGGAGAGGGAGAGTGGTGGGAGATGGATTGTATACAGAGGATATAAAAAGGAGGGCACAATATTGTAGGTAGGTTTAGGAAAATGAGAGAAAAAAGTAAAAAACCTGGCTGGAATTAATCAGTTGGATGACTAGACCAGGAGCATAAGCAGTCAAATCATCTACTTGGAAAACAAGGGGGCTATGAATAAAGAATGGGTTGTTTTTTTGACAAATTTAAAAAAAAAATGCATTTTGTCAAATTAAGTTTCTGCATTAAAATCATAGGCAGCATGTGTTGGTATGTCATTATGCATGCTCTTACATTTGACGTGCTTTTTATTATGCTTTGTATGGTGTGCATCATATTCATACATATGAACGCATTAAGAATTATTTGTGTTTACTTGCATTTATCTTTAACACCAAGGAAAACTTGGTGGACAATTTTGATGCACCTGTAGTGCACAAAAGTGACGCATACAGTAGTACAAGTTTAATTCTATATACTGTATCATTTACATGTATCTAAACTCCTACTCTAAGGCCACACTTATAGTGCCGGCGACGGTGACGGCGACATCAGGCTAAGATCGCTGGAAAAATCAAATTGAGATGACTTCCAGCGATCGCGACCAAGCCGTCGCGCCGCGCTAACTATAAGTGCACGCGACAGCGGCAATGCATTTGTTTTGACACAACATCGCGTCGCAGTCGCCGTCACTATAAGCACAGCCTAACTCCACTTCTGAGTGTCATTTTTTTTTATTGTGATAAAGAAGTTGAATCACACACCAGACAAAACATTTCTTTTAAACATTGGTGCACGGAGTCGCACTAACTTGTTCTTTTTCTGTGTAGGTTTATGTATTCCTTTCACATATAGTGGCATCGTTTACATAGCCCCTAAGGAGTCTTATGCCCAGGCAGCATTGTGTCAGAGAGGGAGAATAACAGCATGCTCATGTGTTCACAGACCCACCAGCATATAAACCTTCTGCATTCGAAATTAATATTTGGTAATGTAACAAGTAGAGAGTGACAGTTATTCACTGGGAGCAACAAATCAGGGATAGTGTCAGCAGAATGAACAAATGATTTCATTATATAACAATGATTTAAAAAAATCATTAGAGATATAGAGATACCGGGTGTGTTAAAGCGACTTAAATAGATTAGATTGTATTGCAAGAACTATAGGGATGGATTACAAATCAGAGATAGTAGAATTTAATAAGACAATGTAAAGGTTTGTAGATGACTATTTAATCAATTACTCTACAAAATAATTATGTATGACTGAAAAAATCGGGTTGGATATATTAATAAATAATGCCACTGCAGTTATTGCAATAATATCATGTTTTACTGCTGCAAGTGTACATTTATTTCTGAAATTGGTGGAATTGATGATAACTCTTTAAAATGCACATGGCCAATGGCAGTTGATGTAGTCAAAAGGAACAGTACAATGAAAGATATTGCCATTATACCTGTTTTATTCTCAGTGGGGACAAGAGTCAACTGTAAGGTCCGGGGCAACACCTCCCCCTAAGGGGGTTCCTCCCGCGACCTCACTTACCTGCGCTCCTGCTCTCCCCCTTCGCCGCCGCAGGAGGGATCTTCCTTCCCCTCCGCTCCCCGCGGTGGCTACTGAACTCGCGCATGCGCGCGCACGGCCAATGATGTTTACGTCCTCCCTCAGGGGGAGTTCCCGCCCCCAGCTGAGGCGGCGCACACGCCTGATGCGCGTGCACCGCTCACAAGCTGCAGATCCAGCGCAGCTCTGGTAAGTTTCTCCCTTCCAATCTCCATCTTCCCTGGGGCCGCTCCCTCGTTACTCCCCCTCTCCCTATTGGTCCTTCCCCCTACTTATACCTTGCTCAGCCATTCATTCTTTAGCTGAGCATAGCTTTGTATGACCTGTGTTAACCTTTGTATGACCTGTGCCTGCCTCAGTTCCTGTCTCTTTTTTGTCTCCTTAGTGATCCCTTGCATACTGAACCGGCCTGGCTGTGGATCCGCTCTGGTCTTCTACCCCTGGTCTGTATCCTGACCTCCTGGACACCCCTGGTCTGTATCCTGACCTTCTGGACACCCCGACCCCTTTACCTCGGTTTGCGGATTCCGACCTACCTCCCGACTCTGGACCCCAGGCTCTCGGTACCACCTATCTTTTGGAATCTCCCTTCTCATCTGGCGAGTATCTTACTTTATCTTATACTCCCAGACGGTTCCAGACGCCTATTTTCCACTTTACAGGCATGTCCCCGTAGCTGTGGGTGCAGTTTGTTACCCATCTCACCTCAGTTTCGGGGTCCCTCCTTGTCCGTGGTAAGCACAGCGTAACATCAACATTGAGTTTTAAAGATTTACACAGGTACACAGGTCATAATTTAAATAATGTTGCTGATATTTTATTTGTTTTAATTGGCGTACAATTCAGAGTAGTTAGATGTAAAAAAAATACTGCTTCCATTTGCATACTAATTGATCAGTTTAAACTATAGTAATTGTAATACTTGTATTACAATAGTAAAGTAAAATATACTTAAAATATATGGGTGTAGGCTTGCTAAATGCAGTAAAGTACTGTTGACAAACTATTAGGGCCTCATTCAGAGAGGGTTAATAAAAATTATCGCCAGGGCATTTAAAATGCCGTTTTTTGGGGGGTTGCTATCACGGTATTCAGAAAGCCTCGATTACCTGTGATAGCAAAATTCCCAAAACGGGCGAGTTGCTGCCAGCGATAGCATCGAGCCTCTAAAAAGGCCTAAACTGGCGATTCATTTCTGCTGCAGAGAGAGCGGCTCTTAGAGAGCCGCCTCTCACAGCAGAAATGTCACCCGAAAATTATTTATTTTAATATAAATTTCTTTCATAGTGTAGATGTGCAGGGGGTCTCCGGAGCTGAACCGCATTGGTTTCAGGTCCAGGAACCCCGTGCTTCCCGAGATACAGGCACCTTTATGGGGTGCCGGTATCTCCTATGCAAGGAAATGTCCCGGTCACGTGACGCGGGACATTTCAATGCAGAGGGATACCGGCACCCCATAAAGGGGCCTGTATCTTGGGAAGCAGAGGGTCCCTGGACCTGAAACCAACGCGGTTCAGATCCGGAGATCCCCTGCACATCTACACTATGAAAGAAATTTATATTTAAAAACATTTTAATAAACATCAATACACGCCCCCCCCCCCCCTCCGCCCAAACCCATACAGTAAAGTAATGGGCAAAATAACTATTATCCAGATATGGATAATAGATTATTTGCCCATTATTAAACACTGCATTAGCATATATAAATAAAGTAAATAAATACAGTTATACTTACCACAACAGCAGGTCCCTCTGTCCTCCGTAGCAAGAAAGCATATATAGTATACAGTACATAATACAGATATTCTAATGGCCCCTAACCCCTTAATTACCGTATCGGTTACTAACCGCTATAGTCATTAAGGGGTTAACCCACCCTGACCCGATACAAACCCGGGAGGCCTAAGCACCCACCCCTGACTGACTATACCCACCCTGTACCCATTGAGTAGTATAGTGGTACATCATATCCATATAATAATAATATGGGCATGATAAGCCTCTATAGCATGCAATGGGCACCCTAATTACAATACATTAATACACAAGACACACAATAATAAAACATAACTAAACTCCAAAAAAACACACTTCACTAAATAAAAACAGTAGCCAGCTAATCCAATGAATACAAGCAATAACAACATCAACAATGAATTAATTAAACCATTAACCAATCAAAACAATTAATTCCTAAAACAACTCCGAATTATTTTATAAAGTAACCAATCCAACCACATTATTACTAAGTGGGTAGAGGTGACAAGGGAGCGGGACACCATGCACATGTAAAAGAGAGATCACAAAAATAGTACAGTACTGTATAGCACAAAAATGATAATCCTATGAAATTCTGCAAAGGTTATACTCACAAGCAGACAGTGAGTAAAGGCATTTCACACATAAAGTGTACACGAACAGTAGTCCCACGTAGAGGGGCGTCTGAGGACCAGGATGGGATGGATAGGGTGCACTACAGCAGAGGACAAGAACACACCATAGCGCGAACTGTGCAACAATTTCATGAATTAAAAAACACTTCACAAGTGCTCACTTACAAAGTATAAGAAGTTATCAGGCAATAAGGAATCAGAGGTACAGGCATATGATGATCTCACCGCCCCTTGCTCTCCAGGAATCGCGATTAGGTTTGGAATGGAGACGCTCTGCCACAGGTGCTCCTAATTGCGGCCGCAAGAAGCAACGAACAGCTCAGCGTCTCTCTTCCACGTGTTTTGGTATCTGCCTCGATTCGACGCGTTTCGCTAGAGAACTAGCTTCGTCTGGATTCCTGATTCTTTATGTGTGAAATGCCTTTACTCACTGTCTGCTTGTGAGTATAACCTTTGCAGAATTTCATAGGATTATCATTTTTGTGCTATACAGTACTGTACTATTTTTGTGATCTCTCTTTTACATGTGCATGGTGTCCCGCTCCCTTGTCATCTCTACCCACTACGTCCCAGGGGAAAAGAAGACTTTCCGATCTTGTCTAGGTTGAGTGGGTATCCTATGTTTATACATTTTAGTTTTATTATATATGTTTATTGCACTTTTTTGGGGTTATTTTCTTGTAGTGAGCCCTGGTTACCAGAGGGTATCACTATTTCACTGTTTTAATTTGGATTATTTCCTTGTGGCACTATCTCCTCTTGAGCGCCAACCCTGGTTATTTTCTTGCCACATTATTACTAAACCAACTCAAAATTAATAGTAACACTAACCAATCAAACCAATTAATTACTACAACATTCATGAATTAATGTAAACATTCAAATACAAAGAAATAAATTCAAACAATATCTGAAATAACCATAAAACGCATTAGCTGAAATAATACAACATTAACTAAAAACGAACACCAATCGCAAACATTGTATTACCATTAAGCAGGAAAAAAAACCAAACAATGACATCCACATAAGAAACTGAAATTAAAAAAAAAACAACAGCAATACCATGCCAGAAATGCCCCCCATATATTGTCATAATAATGTATTAATCTGTACCCTAAAGTGGTACAGATTAATATATTATCAGTCAATGTGCCTCCCCCAAAAAAAACAAAAAACACATCCAATGAAAAAACCTGTAAAAAGAGACATTTACAAACATTCAATATATTACTTACCATTAGAAGCGGTGGCCCTCCGACACCCGGGGTAACAGGAAGCTCACGTACCTTGAAGGCCTCCAACAGCATCTGATGCCATCCACCATGAAGATCCGGATCAGGTACCCAAATCTTCTTTTTTCTTTCTTTAATCACCTTCTTCTATCTTCATCTGTCACCATTTCTTGATCTTCTTATCTTCTATCTTCATCTGTCAATCCAAAAAGCCACATGGTAAATCCAAACCGATGTTGTCTCGTCATCTTCTTGGGCTCAAATGAGGCGTCACGGCGTTAAATAGGGCTTGTGACGTCACATTTAGCCTCAAAATGGTTAACAGCCACTTGATTGGCTGTTAAAACCATGTTCCAACTTTAATTAATTATTTTTTAAATTACGTCACTTAAAGGGAATGATGCCAGCCAATCAGAATGGCTGTGCTTCATTTGCCTTTAAGATGACGTCACTAACTCCAAGATGGCCGGTGTCACATGGTATTTCAGCCAATCAGAGTGTGGAATTGGTTCAGCCATTGGGGGTTCACTAAATGTCAGTGCAGCAGAAGAGGACCAAATTTGCAAAGTTCTGTGTGGATCATGTGACCAGGCACTAGCTACAATTGGTGCACTGCTAGAGAGAGGGCAGGGCAAAAATGGGTGTGCCAGAGCTTGTTTCAGAAGTGGAAAGGGATGTGACTTTGTACTGTAAATGGTTGCAATAGAAACAAAAAAATGCTTGTTACTGTACATTATAATACATTAAAAATGTAATTTAGAGTTGTTTTAAAAAAATGCTACAAGTATTTTCTAATAGTACAGAATTGATTTATTTTAACAAAAATCACAAGCAGGATATTGCTTTGTCTGCAGCTTTAAACTTTATTTATTGACATTTTTCAAATTTATAACATGGGAAGAAGGAGTAAGATAAGAACATACAGTTTTAATAAGAGTACTATAAGTTCTTATTTGCATGTCATTACTCAGAATCCCTGGCTGCAGTGGAAGCATTGCTTGCTAAGCGATAATGGGGAAAGACGGGGTTGCAGACCTGTCTGAGAAATGCAAATGTACCCACAAATGATATTTTTTTATTTGCTGTACACAATAAGAAGAAAGCAGGTTGTTTTAAAGTTTATGATTCTATTTTCTAAGTGGGTATAATAAGACACTTCAGAGATCAATGTTGCCCAGTTGCAAACTAGGGCATGAAACGTCACTAAACTTAACAAGAAATAACAATCCAATTCAACCCAATGGGATTTTTTTTTTTTTTTTTATAAATCGTGTACAGTGTTTTTCCCTAGTTTTGCAGCTGAGACTAAATAATCCCTCATAAATAGGAATCTGTTTAAATTATAGAACCCTGGCCTTTTTTTTCTTGCTAATTGCTATTAAAATGTGCCCTAGTTTTAGGAAGAATAGACTTTCCAGTTGCTGAAGCAATTCAAGAAGTTTGTGGTGCTGTTTAGACCACCAATTACTAAGAATGGGCACATATGTGTGTTCATACATCTGATACTCCCAGATTTGACTTTTGATTCAAATTTCAAGTCGATCAAATTCCAAGTTGAATAAGAAAGAAATTTGAGTCAAAACCTCAAAAAATCTTATCCTCTGATTAATTTCTTGGTTTTTTTTAAATTTGGGGGGGGGGGGGTGCGGGGTGTTAAAAAGAATGGTAAAATTTTTTTTAAAAGCTGTACATTTTTGCATAAAATCCAAAGTTAAAACACATTGAACCAATATTTTAATATTATTTATATTTTGTCATCATTTGAAAAAAATATGTAGCCCCCTGTAAACAGCATGGGCTATACCTATGTTCCTTCTACTGTGGTAAGTCATGTTAAGGGCAGGCACCAGTAATCATCATGGGTTTTCCCCCCTTCCAAGCCCTGCCCTGAGTGGTAGATGCCGGCCCCTGACTCTGCTGCAGGCGTGAGCCAGAGGGGAGGTCCTGCTGACATCATGAGGGGTGGGGCTGACTCTATATTTAGCAGCCAGCTCCCGTAAGTGACAGTTCTGTTAGTCCTGGGCTGTGAGTCCTGTTCTGTCCGAGGAGTTGGAGGAGACAGTGCAGTCTCACCTGTGCAGTCGTGCAGGAGCAGAGAGAGGAGCGGAGAGACTCAGCCACTTTGAGTAGAGCTGATAGCACAATAGACCCGGTGGACCAATGCCCCTCACCCCGCTGCTGGGGGTGATGGGGAGAATCCATTCCCCACCCAGAGACTAACATCGGAGGTGGGCTGTGGGGTATTGATGCCCCATCCCAGACCATCCTGTCGGAGGAGAGACATGGGAGGGAAGGAGAGCAGGAGAGTGAATACTGGGGCTTTGCTGTTGTTGTTGTGGCTGCTGGTCGCCATTACATTTGGAGTCGCTGATCTGACCAATAAAGAGACTATACATTTATACAAAGACTGTGTTGTGAGTTTGGAGCATTCAACCCCTGGACCAGGGAGGTTCTTCTGTACGGGTCCTATCCCATATTCCTGGGAGCTAAGAAGATGGAGGCGCTGCACCACAAAGAAAGTATGGAGGCTACCACCCCAGAAGCCTGGTCCTGTCTCCCCCATAACAACGCGGGAAGCTCAGGCCCTCCTGTTCCACGCAGGTATGCACCACCACTACGCATGTAATCTGCCCTCACGCACCCTAGACACCACATATGAGTCTGGGGGGGGGGGGGGGGAATAAGGGTTACAATTGGAGGCACTGCTGAGATATATATATGCCAGAACAGGTCAGGCTTACAGCGAGGCGGAACGGGAAGAGTGAGATGCACTCTCCATGCAAGTGCTGGAGAAGGAAGGGCGCAATTGCACATACCGAGGGTAGTCAGGGGAGCGTAGACTCTCGCACAGTACGCCTTGAGCGCCCTTAGGAGGTGGCGAAGGAGGGGTGATTAGCTATAGCTGTCCGAGTCCCTTGAGGCAGATAGCGTGAGGCAACTGGGGGGGTCAGCCTGTTAACTAGTCCAGGGACCATGGCCCAGGGCCCGCGCTATGAGTGGCCAAAAGTAGGGGACGCCCGTACCTAGGAAAGAGAGGTACACTAGCATCACCAACACAAACGCACCACAGAGCACTTGCATGGTAGACACCGAGTACAGTGCATGGAGGAGAGGAGTTCCGCTGAGCCTGGGGTAAAGCCACCTCATATTAGTAGGAAACAGAATGCAGAGCACACATTTGGAGGTTAGTCAGTGTTTAGGTACGAGATACCCAGTAAACACTGAGAATAGGACACATGGACATTTGGAGGACGCATCCAAAATGGAGCCCGTCCCTACATGTGCTCCGCGGAGCAAGAGAGATGATCTAAAATGGCGGTTCCCGCCAATCCTGGAGCAAGCACGTGAATTGTGCAAAGAGACAGGAAATGTGCAATAGTCTGGCGCCAAACCCAGATTCCTTGCAGGAGGAGCAAAGCAGCGCGAAAGCCGAAAGCCCACCCCCATGTGCTGTGACTGGTCAGAAATCCAGGCCACGTCACACTAAAGGAGAAAAGGCCCCGCCTCTGGATTCCACCAGAGAGAGGGGGCACAAGGAGAGCCAATCAGGAGAGTCCTCCACAGTGAAGGGTGGGACTGGAAGCCATAGCAAAGAGCTTCACTTTTGTCTGGCATTCGAGGAGCAAGGAGCTGAAACACTGAGCTGTTCCAACCCTGAGCGAACCATGTCCAAGATGAACACTTCAATTTACCAACTACCAGGAGGCTTACTGGTAGTGGAGGTAGCTGGGCACGAATATCTCCGGTGTTTGTGCGTTCACTGCGGGATACCGGGCGTGGTACCAAGCACCAAGGCCCGATGCCCTCAATGTGGCACGTTCTACCTTTGGCCGAACGAGCCGTGGCCTTTGATCGAGACCCCGCGGGTTGCCTCTCCGGGAACCTTAACGGAGGTGGTGGAAGGCAAAGACAAGACTGCCCTGGTTCCCCGTTATACCCAAGCGGGAAGAACCAAGGCCCAGCCCGCTATCGAACTGAGCGAGCTGTCGACGGAGATGAGCGCGACCGCAGTGGAGGTACCAGAGCGAGATTACTTTGTTCCTATACCCACTGGTTTTATCGCAGAAGAACCGGGTGACTCCCTAGCAGAGGAACCGATCTTGATATCCTCGGAGGAAGAGGTTGGCGTGACATCGGTGGCGATGCGCCTACAGGCGAACCACCCCAGAGGCCTCAAGAGAGAGCAGACAAGTCCGGAAACCTTCCGACGGTGAGCGCTGGTGCGGCCGGAGGCCCGTAAGAGTCCCACGGCCGTGGTGACTCCCAGTGCGGCGGAGACGGAGACCGAGACGACCCTAGAGGAGCCCGATCTCATCAAAAAGCAGCGGAGCGGTAAGGAGACTCCACCACCCCTTACCTCAGCCAGGCGACAGCAGCGACCGCAGAGGACGAGAAGTATAAGCTTGAGGCCTACTCGTCCGGCCGTGCACCTGATGCTCCTCCACTGCCCATGCCGGTCCTCGACGCACTTCCGGTGCGTGACCACGGAGCGGATGGAGAGTCTGCGGGCACCCATGATGACGTCGTTTCCGGTTCCACCGGAAAGGGAAGGCCGGGAAGGGTGTTCTCCTCACGAAGCATAGATTCAGCCATTGCCCTGGCTACCCTACAGAGTCGAGGCCCTTCCAGGGAAGCCCGACGCATGGCGGAGAGCGCGTCTAAGAAAGCGCCCACTGGTCGCGGTATCACCCACTTGCTGGACAATGACATGAACGTTGCCCCTGCCCCAGCCCATAGCTCCATCGGCCCGGCTACTGCCCCTGCCCCGTCACGAATAGTGCCACCAGGACCTACCAGGGATAAACTATGTAAATACCCCAAATACTCCAAGGACTTGTGGGATTGGGAATTGAGCGATGAGGGTTCTGATGGGGAGATACCGTATTCAAGTGTTATACCTGTACCTAACCCTGTACCATTTTCTCCTGCAGCTAGAGGGAGAGTCCGTGGGTGCCACACTCCAGTAGAGGCTGGGCCTACCATCAAAGTGGTTCACAAAATGAATCCTACTAGATATATCAACGCCAAAGGGAGGAGAGATTGCTCGCAATCTTCTGATGCGGGTACGTCCGGTGTATCATCTCAGGTAGAGTCCGAGGTAGAACGCACTAGACATTCCACTGAGTACGAGCACCGTGACAAATGGTGGGCGCCTTTGTTCACCGGATACCACGAGGGGATGGACCGTACACGGTTCTTATTAATTAAGAATAATGTAGTAGACCATTGGTGGGCGGCTGGTTCTTTCACTCAGCAGGAAGTGGAGGATGAGTTAGATCACCGGTTCCGGGAGATAGAACAGAAAATTATTGTACCCCGAGGACCAGTATCTTGTACGATGAAGTAGCTCCGGAAGAGCCTGTATTTTGGGTACTGCCAAGCAGGGCGGGGCACCGCAAGCTCACCAAACTAAGTCGAGCTGACCGGGCCATAGTGGCTAGATACCGGCAGTCCCACGGATATGAGTATCCCTATGTGCCTGAGCCCATCATGAGGGAAATAGAAGAGAATAGGGATAGCTGGATCAGGGAGGCTGTGTATCTTCGGACCAATTTCGGTCAGGGAGAATATCATAATGAGGATAAAATAAGCGAATTGGTCCACATATGGAGCATAGGTAGATGTATCCAATCGTTCGCTGTGACCGTCACGGATCATAATGGGCGGCGGGTAAGAAAGCCCGATCCAAAGCATTATCTGTAGGGTTCTCCATGTTGGGAGAACCGGTTGTGTTATCAATTAACTACCTCATTATGCATGTATATGACAATGTCTCATAATGTGTGCTGTTTCCCAGGTTGTTCGCCGCAGGATGGGTCTGCTAAAACTAGGTCCAAGTGGGGACCATTGGCTTCCACCATAGGTAGAGTGTAGCCCCCTGTAAACAGCACGGGCTTTACCTATCTTCCTCCTACTGTGTTAAGTCCTGTTAAGGGCAGGAACCAGTAGTTATCATGGGTTTTCCCCCTTCCTAGCCCTTCCCTGAGTGGTAGACGCAGGCCCCTGACTCTTCTGCAGGCACGAGACAGAGGGGAGGCTCTGCTGACATCATTAGGGGTGGGGCTTACTCTATATTTAGCAGCCACTCCTGTAAGTGACGAGTCTGTTAGTACTGGGCTAGTTCGAGTCCTGTTCGGTCTAAGGAGTTGGAGGAGACAGTGCGGTCTCACCTGTGCCGTCGTGCAGGAGCAGAGAGAGGAGCGGAGAGACTCAGCCACTTTGAATAGAGCTGATAGCACAATAGACCCGGTGGACCAATGCCCTTCACCCCGCTGCTGGAGTGATGAGGAGAATCCATTCCCCACCCCGAGGATAACCTCAGAGGTGGGCTGCGGGGTATTGACGCCCCAGCCCAGACCATCCTGTCGGAGGAGAGACTTGGAGGGAGGAGAGTGAATAACGGGGCTTTGCTGTTGTTGTTGTGGCTGCTGGTCACCACTACATTTGGAGTCGCTGATCTGACAATAAAGAGACAATCCTTTTATACCAAAGACTGTTGTGTGAGTCTGGAGCATTCACCCTGGGACCAAGAGGGTTCTTCTATACAGGTCCTATCCCATATTCCTGGGAGTATTGAAGATGGAGGCGCTGCACCACTAAGAAAGCATGGAGGCTACCACCCCAGAAGCCTGGTCCTGTCTCCCCAATAACAACGCGGGAAGCTCAGGCCCTCCTGTTTCACGCAGGTATGCACCACCACTACGCATGTAATCTGCCCTCACGCACCCTAGACACCACAGATGATTCTGGGGGGGGGGGGAACAAGGGTTACTAATATATGGCTTTTTAAGAACCAAAACACCAGTAAAAGTGCCCTTAAATTCCAAATACCTGTCCCTAGCTTAACAAGCAAATAAATTGACTCATATTTTGTATAATGTGCTCTTAAAGGTTGTGACAGGGAAGGAACACCAAATTTGCATTCGCCATAACTCTTCTGGTTTATTTGCATGTGAATTAAAAAGGTTTCTGGGACCAAACACAAGTGGTGTAAAAAATGCCTGAAAAACGTGTTGTACAAAGCACTGCAAAAGCTCTTTGGTGCAGGAACTCTTTTTCCTTTTATTTTATGTCTGAAAAGCTTATTCCATTATGTGTTACAATATTATGTCACGTGTATTACTTCTGTAAAGTGCTATGTACCTGGATGGTGCTGTATAACTAAAGATATACATACTGTATATACTGTAAAAACACCAGCAAAATCTCAAGCAACATGCTCGAGTTATGAACATGACGCTGGAATCTGGCAAGGTCCCCCTTTGTCATAAATAATATAAACAACCGTTTTGGAAGGAAAGGTCAGTTTTAATGATAACCATAAAATAAACATATTCCATGTAAAGGGGAATTGCAGATGCCAATAATACAAAGGGTATGGATCCCGTGCCCAAACACCAGCCGGGTGCCATCTGCCAACCCAACCTGAGACTTCCTCAGTAGGTCCCGAATGAACCACCAACAAAGGAAACTGCTCTTCAAGCCTGCCGACCCAGCAAAGCCTGAGCACCTCATCAACCCTCTATATAGAAGGCCACCCTACTAAAATTGTCTTACTGTTCATTTTTAGGACCAGCTGTCAATTCTCCCTCTTTATTAAAGCCAAATATCCAGCCACCATATGGTCGCAATTTTATTTGTATTTTTTTTAAAATAACATATACAATTACCAACAATTGACAGTGTAATAATACATTATAACTAAAGATTACCTTTCTCCAACCCCAGAAGCATTGCCATATAGCAGTGTTTCCAAACCTCCAAAGTTTTTGAGACAACTACCGAGCATTCAATTAATATGCCCCCCCAAAAAGTGCATTCACCTGGATGCAAGTACATTGCTTATTTCCAAAACCAGGTGTGTCTGTGGGTCAGGAGGAGAGGTTTGGAAAAACACTGCCTTATAGGGTGAGAGGAAGGCATGGAAGAAGGGAGGGATGAAAGGGACCAGGACCACAAGCAAAGGGAAGGGAAGAGGGAAATTCTAAAAGGTATTTTAAACCCCCCACCCCATCTAAACCCACACCTCCTTAACAGCCTTCCCCTGACTTCATTTTAACCCCTTAAGTCCCTCTATTGGGACCCATCTGGCTAAGGTCCGATTTTTCTCTTTTTTCTCGCAGGCTTCCTTTCTTCACGATTTCTACTTGTAAGTTACATAGTTACATAGTTACATAGTAGATGAAGTTGAAAAAAGACTTCCATCCATCAAGTTCAACCTATGCTATATTTAGACAACAGATACTTTATCCTATATCTATACTTATTGATCCAGAGGAAGGCAAACAAAAAACCCCATTTAGGGGAAAAATTAATTCCTTCCTGACTCCAAGAATTGGCAATCGGATTATTCCCTGGATCAACATCCTTCCCATGTATACTTATTTGGTATATCCCTGTATATCTTTCCCATCTAAAAAGATGTCCAACCTTTTTATGAACAAATCTATTGTATCTGCCATCACAGGTGAATTCCACATTTTAACTGCCCTTACTGTAAAGAACCCTTTCCTTTGTTGCTGGTGAAATCTCCTTTCCTCCAACCTTAAGGGATGGCCCGAGTCCTTTGTACTGCCCGTGGGATGAATAGTTCTTTTGAAAGCTCCTTGTATTGTCCCTGAATATATTTGTATATAGTTATCATATCCCCTCTTAGACGCCTCTTTTCTAATGTAAATAAATCTAATTTAGCTACATAATTAACAAACGGATTTTAAGGGAGGGACACTCAAAGGCTATTGGCATAAAGAAGAGTGGTTGGAGGAATGTGAGACATCTGATGTTATTTCTGTTTTGTTTTACTGTACATATTTAAGATTGTTATAGTGGCAAGTGAGACATAACTGGATCAACAGCATTTCTACAGTTAACATAGTATAATCCTAATCTTATCAATTTACAACAATACAAAGATTTATCTCACAGTTTACACCATTCCATAAACATATGTTGAAGATTTATCAATCGGATAGACTTCGACAGCAAAACCATTGAGATGTAAAGTTTTAAGTACACCCTCTAATTGCTCATTTATTCCACATTATGAAATAGTGAATGGTTCTTCAAAACCTTTGCTCTCAACAGCCTTTCTGTAATTAAACAGACGAAGGGAAAGACCGCTGTTCTGAGCATGACTGCAGGGCCGCTTCTGGGCGGGAAGTTTTCACTTGGAAATACTGACCAAAAATGAAGATGGTTAAACATTAATCAGTCTGCAGATATAACTTCTTCACAGTGAGACATGTTAAATACTGGTAACACTGTATAGACAGAATGATGGGGCATTTATCATAATCTCCTGGCTGCAAAACATGAATGCAACTGATTCAAAAAAGAACAAACAGCCCCGTAGACCAAATTCAGCAAAAGTCAGGAAACACACATACTGTAGGGTGTGAATTTTGAGTGTCCTTAATTGCAATTACGATATAATATATGCATAAGAAACCCTTTTCTTATTTACCACCTGAAAATAGGTAAACATGTGTTTATTACATCACCACACCCCTCATATACACCCCCACTCCCATAATATATGCACCCAACACCCCTCATATACACCCATAATAGAGGAACAAAGTTCATCAATAGTGCTCAGAATGACTATAGAGGAATAATAGTGATAATGTCCATGTAGACTTTCTTGATTGAAGATATAGTGATGCAGGCGTCTGATATAAATGTGAGTGATGAGTGTATAGGTGAGCGTTGTGTATAGGACATATATATTGAAGTCCTAGGGGTGCTGTGAGTGGAGAATAATTAGCTCCACCACATTACTCCTAATGAGGACAATGTCACACACGCTTGCAACCACCTTGATAATACACCTTCCAACATAAAAAGGATAAGAAACTCACATGAGAAAAGCCTGTCTTCTTCTTGTTGGTGGCGTGCATCCGTGATAATGATGAGTAGATGAGTATGCTGCAGGACGCAGTATGTCAGGGCACAGCCAAGGATGATCAGGATAACAGCTTGTGGTTAAAAGGTAATCTTTATTCGAACATCATTGTGCAGACAAAAAATGGATGGAGGGTAGCTCTTACGCGTTTCACGCCTAGCTGGCGCTTCGTCAGAGAGTAAAAATGTTATGCTGTTATGTTATGACTAAATTTGTAGTCATGGAGACCGCAGCGTCCTCCCTCTGGTGTCAATGAGGGAAAAATGTTAATCACAGGCTGGACCCAGCATTATCACCCCACCATACAGAAAAAAGATAATACATCACCAGAGGGAGGACGCTGCGGTCTCCATGACTACAAATTTAGCTTGTAAACAACCATTCCCTGCATGGAGTCCGTCGCGTCACTTCCGGTTTTCAATTTCCGGTTTCGTCACTTCCGGCCAACGTGAGTAATTTGAACCATAATTAGAAGTACTATATCAAGGGGGTCCCAGCATAACATTTTTACTCTCTGACGAAGCGCCAGCTAGGCGTGAAACGCGTAAGAGCTACCCTCCATCCATTTTTTGTCTGCACCATGATGTTCGAATAAAGATTACCTTTTAACCACAAGCTGTTATCCTGATCATCCTTGGCTGTGCCCTGACATACTGCGTCCTGCAGCATACTCATCTACTCATCATTATCACGGATGCACGCCACCAACAAGAAGAAGACAGGCTTTTCTCATGTGAGTTTCTTATCCTTTTTATGTTGGAAGGTGTATTATCAAGGTGGTTGCAAGCGTGTGTGACATTGTCCTCATTAGGAGTAATGTGGTGGAGCTAATTATTCTCCACTCACAGCACCCCTAGGACTTCAATATATATGTCCTATACACAACGCTCACCTATACACTCATCACTCACATTTATATCAGACGCCTGCATCACTATATTTTCAATCAAGAAAGTCTACATGGACATTATCACTATTATTCCTCTATAGTCATTCTGAGCACTATTGATGAACTTTGTTCCTCTATTGAATGCACATACCAGATAGTAGCTCATGACTGTATGATTTTTTCATCATTGGAATAAGGATTTCAGCTGATTCTCTATCAAGAATTTATATACATTTTTTATATATGACACATGGTGACAGTATCAGACAATGGATTGCTTATCTGAGGACTCCGACAACAGTCAATCTAAATCCAAGTCATATGCGCACATTTGCACAGACAATTCCAGACGCAGCAAACAAGCAGCACAAGTTTTTGAAGGACTGACTTTACCAACTGATGACGATGAGGTTGACTTATCTATGTTCTTTAACCGATTTGAGAAAGCCCTATCAATAGACATACGTCTCTGGTGGGACATTACGACATTAGAGAACTATCGGTCAATGAATAGACTACCACGGGGATTACGCATTACCAAAACACCATCATTTGGGTTCCCAACGAAAGAATTTGAGCTGAAGTGGATTAAACTTCTAGATGAATGCTCATTCAAATTAATTGACCTGATAATAGAACACAAGATAAATGAGAAAAAAGCCACATCAAAAGCGGTCACAGACCTTCAAAAGAATTTGAATAGTTTACAAAACTTTGATGAATATGATACATGTGATGAAAAACTGAGCAAACATATTAAATCAATGGAACAAGACTTAATGACACAAAAACAAAAAAAGTATGAACGAGACAAAATAGACTATATACACAATCAAGTTTATATGTGGCAAAAACCTAATCAATATAGAAACTCATTTAAAAACAAAAATCAAAAAAGATATCAACAGAAAGACAGAGATAATTTCAACAAATCCACACCGAACAAATCCATCTTAAAAAACAAAGCTGACAACTCTAGTATGTCCGACATCTCAGACAATGAAGGACGTCCATCATCAGTTTCTTTCTCTAATGACACAGACACAGAGAGGTATACACATGAGAATAGCGACCAGGAATCTAGACCATCCACTTCATATACCAGGAGATATGAGTCCTCCACCTCATACCAATCCAAGGCCCCAAAAAACTATTTAAAAGAACAAGGCGCTCGACCAAAAGAAAAAAGTCAGAAGGAAAAGAAAAGAAAGATGGACATTTGAATCCAAAAGAGAACAATGTCATTAACATATCAGGGACAGTCCTTAACCCAGATGAGATGGATTTGTTGAACAAAGGGTTAAACTTTGCGCCGAATGACAATTTTGACCTGTTTTCTACTGTAATTGATGTGCAAAGATTTATTAGAAAATTATTGTTAAAGAAATGGTTTAGTAGTAGGTCAGAGGCTGTGTGTCCCTCGTCTCCTGTGTATATGTAATATACCATCAGACTTTAATCAACTGTACATTGACTCCTATGTGTGCTTCTCATATATATATTGTGTTTATGCTCCTTAATCATTATTGAAAATAACTATAGTATTATCTAAAAACATGAACAATCCATTGATTCAATATTGCCATTAAGTTGTTCTTTAATATCTGTAAAAATATTAATTAGATATGTATAACTGTTTCAAATGTACTTTTTCATGTAAAACTTGGTATTTATTTCACCAACATATGAACCCATTATTTATGATTGCTAAATTGCATACAAAAAACCAACCAGAGATTATAGATTAGTCACTATTGCATTAATTCTTTATTGACTTTCAATAATTCCAAAAAGCTCTATAAAGCTCTAAAAAAGCTCTAATTACATCAGTGCAATCATACATTATGGGTAACATTCCATTTGTTAACTACTGAGTCCTTCAGTTCATGCACAGTTGATATATTTTAGCTATTGTTTTTAAAACCACCACCGTTGATGTATTATCTTTTTTCTGTATGGTGGGGTGATAATGCTGGGTCCAGCCTGTGATTAACATTTTTCCCTCATTGACACCAGAGGGAGGACGCTGCGGTCTCCATGACTACAAATTTACCTTGTAAACAACCATTCCCTGCATGGAGTCCGTCGCGTCACTTCCGGTTTTCAATTTCCGGTTTCGTCACTTCCGGCCAACGGAGCCGCGGCTGTGAGTAATTTGAACCATAATTAGAAGTACTATATCAAGGGGGTCCCAGCATAACATTTTTACTCTCTGACGAAGCGCCAGCTAGGCGTGAAACGCGTAAGAGCTACCCTCCATCCATTTTTTGTCTGCACCATGATGTTCGAATAAAGATTACCTTTTAACCACAAGCTGTTATCCTGATCATCCTTGGCTGTGCCCTGACATACTGCGTCCTGCAGCATACTCATCTACACCCATAATACATACACCCCCTGTATACCCTTTCACACACTTGCACCTCTAATATATACACCCCCACCACTTATATATACTTCATCCACCCCTCATATACACCCCACACCTTTAATATTTACACCTCACACATACACCCCACACATCTAATTACTACATCCCACATATACAACCACACCCCCTTATATGCATCCCAACCTTCATATATGCTCTAAAAAAGAGCAGAAAAGGGTACCACTCATATATATATACTAGCAGATATACCTGGCGTTGCCCGTGATTTACCCCCCTTCACAGCTGGCTGGCCCCCACGTTCACAACTCCGTTCCCCTTCACAGCTCCGCCCCCCCCCCCCTCTTCACAGCTCTGTCCCCCCCATCCTTCACATCTGCGGTCTCCCCTCCCTGCACCCCACATCACTCTCCACCCCTCCTGGCCCCCACATCAGTGTCCCCTGCCTTGCACATCACTCTCCGCCCCTTGCACCTCACATTACTGCCCCCCCCTGCATCACCCCCGGCCCCCACCACATCACCTCCCGGCCCCCACCACATCACCCCCCGGCCCCCACCACAGACTGTCACACACACACACACACAGACAGGAGTAAGAGGCAGTGTAACACACACACACAGTATAACACACACACACACAGTGTCATACACACACACACACACACACACACACACAGTGTCACACACACACAGTGTCCCCCCCACACACAGTGCCACACACACACAGTGACACACAAACACACACGTCACCTCTCCTTCCGTCCACCTCCATCTTACTCCGCGAGGGAGGAAGGGGGTCCTTCCGGGCGCCGCCATCTTAGGCGCCACGTGTCCACTGCCTGTTGGAGCACCGGGGGGGGATGTGAGTGGAGCACCGGGGGGCGGTGAGTGGAGCACCGGGGGGGGAGGTGAGTGGAGCACCGGGAGGGAGGTGAGCGGAGCACTGGGGGGGAGAGCTGAGCGCAGCTCCGGGGGGGAGAGCTGAGCGGAGCACCATGGGGGAGCTGACACAGGGAGAGGAGGAGAGCGCGGGGGCGCGTGGTGCGTGCTTGAGAGCCGTGGGGGGTGTCCCGGGCGCTCGCTCCGCTCCCCCGCTGACTGTAGCGGCACCGGGGGCAGGGGATGAAAGCGGGGGAAACAGGGAGACACGGGGACAGGAGGAGGTGCGCGCGGGTCACGATGATTTGGAGGGTGTGTGTGTGTGTGTGTGTGTGTGTGTGTGTGTGTGTGTGTCGTCACTCCGCCTCAGGCCAATGAGAGGTGCGGGGGCATGTGGCCCAAGGGACCAATGAGATTTCCCCTAGGGACACAGGAAGATGCAGACAGGCATACAGTGCTTTCACTAATATATAATAAGATAAAAAAAGAAAAGTATCCCAATTGAGCACACGAGTGTACCAAGTTATCACAAATTTATTAATTTCACATCAATAGGACAATACAAAAAGTTAAAAACTGTCAGGAACACCCTACTTGACACCTGACAGATCACAACAACTTTATGCAGTTTATTATAAAGTTATAGCTGCTACTCTGGCAAAGCTCAATATCCTCAGGTAAACAGTGACAAACATAGCCAACTTTTATTTACCATTTGTTGTCTATGTTTGTTTTGAATGGGCAAATGCAGATCTGGATAATGGGGCTTTTGCCCATTATTGTATGTGTTTAGGGGAGGCGGGGTGCTGTTAAAGGTAGAGGGGGTTGGATAGAGGGGTGCCCATTTATTGCCCATGTGTTTATCTGCGCCCCTGTTAAGGGCATAGTTTATGCCCTTATCAATGGATTTATTGTCTACTGTTTATTTTAATGTACACTATTGCAATGTCAATTTAATTGTATTGTATATTTTTTTATTTTTAGTACACAAATGGGCAAAAGCGCTTTTAGCCATTTGGTTACTAGCACACACACTGGTGTGTGTGGTGATGGAGGGGGGATATGGAAGAAGTTGCGCCGGGGTGGGTGTAGGCTTCCTGGGTGGGTAGCAGCAGGGGGTTAATCCCATAATTACATAGTGGTTACAACCACTAAAGTAATTAAGAAGTTAACCCATCCCGTAACCCTCTCAGGAGGCCTAACCACCCATCCTTGGGCCACTACAGTATACCCTTCACCCACCCCATTAAAACACTAGTAACCCCTTAATTACCTTAGCGGCAGAAACTGCTGAGGTAATTAGGGGGTTACTGGTGTTTTAATGGTTGGGAATTGGCCCTTACTTATTTGTTGGTGAGGAAGAAGAGGAGGAGTAGGCCTTCATCCTGGCAGGGGCAAGTAAAACATTTATTCATTTAATTTGTATTTTACTGTATATCTGAATATACAAAAGCGCTATTAGCCATATTTTTCTACAAGGGCATTTGCCCATTCCTTTGTGAGGGTGTGTTGGGGGGATGAAGGGCTTAACCCCTTCCTCAACCCTCCCGGTAGGTCTACCCACTTACCCTGGAGCAATTATCTTAAGAATCTGCAACGGATTTGTGACTCCGTGGATTGGATTCTACAAATCCGTCAACGGATTGTATCCAATGGCGATTTTTGATAAATCAATGCTGATTAAAATCAACCAAATCAGTTTACAAATTTTACACTGCAAAATGGATTTTGAGGGGGAAAATGCGAGAAAATACGAGAAACAGATTTGGGCGAATTGGCCCATCTCAACTTCTGGCTACAAAACAACTAGGGCAAAATTAAGCAAAAAAAAATCTACAGCAGATAAAGCAAGGTGCCTTAGTATACAATAGGAGTTTTTAGATTGATAAATATGGTATACAGTAGTTCTCTTTCTCCAGTTTTTGCCCCTGTTTTGCAACTTGGAGCATTAGATACATGGGCCCTTATTTTATAAACAACCCTACAGTAGGTGCCAATCTGGCTCTAGCGCACAGAAACGCCTAATTGAAGTCAGTTTATGTATCAAAGTCTCCAGGTTGCAGAAAAGGAGTAACATTTGGTTCCCAAATTAGCATCAGCCAATTGACATAAATGGATATATTTGTGTCTGTTAAATCTGGTGCTATTTTTGTTCAACTTTTGTTGCCAGCAGACTTTATTAATTAACCTCTAGAAGCACCAAAGAGAGTATTATATGTGCATTGCATAACTCCTCCTCAGTTTTCCCTTTTGCTCTATGTAACTGCTCTCCATAGTTAATTTTAACAAAGCAAAATAGGAGCAAAGTACTTTAATAATGTTAGTTGATGCTCATATCTAGAAGTGACTCAGTGTGTAAAGGCACTGACTCTGTAAACAACAACCCTGAGTTTGAATCAGGGGAACCTAGTTAAATTCCTGGTGTCAGCTTCTTGTGACCTTGGGCATGACTCTTTATCTCCCTGTGCCTCGGCATCAAAAACACAGATTGTAATCTCATCTGGTCAGGGACTGTGTCTGTAACAATTCCAATGTGCTCTGTTCTGTGCACTATACTGTAATTGTGACGCTCTTTGAGTCCCATTGAGAGAAAAGTGCTATATAAAATAAAGTTATTATTTATTATTATTATGTTCAAAGGGCTGCAGGGGTTTAGGGACCCTTCTCCAGCATCTAATTCAAAATCAAATCACACTTCTCAAGTCTACCAAGGAATAATCTCTGCTGTATAATGAGCAACATATCAATAAATGCAAAAATTGAGAAACATTTTATTTTACTTCTTTTAGATTAAAGAAGTAATCTCCTGTTTTTTGGAGATTCGTTTTTTTTTATCCTATCTAAACCTTTTATCCTGTCTTTCTCTTCTCCTCCCCCAGAGCTGATCCATTGTCCCCAAATATCCAGGGACCCCTTGGTTCCTGAGATATTCATATTTATTTTGTGCCATTTTTTACACACAAAACCCCCCACAAATTTGGCAAACAGGGCAACAAATATGGCCACCAGGTAACCATTACAAAGCCGCAACATGATGGCGCTATCTATTGGCCACTGGAGTGGAGGAACTTCGACCCCAGGCCATTTTTAATCTTCCAGCTGAACAGCCTATCTGCCGTTCCTCAACTGAGGGGTCCCTGGACAACAGGCTAGGATGAAATCTAGGAGACAGCACAGTTCAGGTAAACAAACAATGAATTAATATGTGCATCAATACAATCCAAAGAATGATAAGTAAGTAAACCCTAAACTAAGTTGCCGATCAATCGGTTCTCCTGTGATCGATTGGAGAAGATTCAACTCAGGGGTTCACTAAATGACTGCATCTTTGTTGCCCTTCTGCTGCAATGACAAAGTTCTGTGGGGAAGATCCTGTAGCCAGGCAGTCACTAGATACAATTGAGCTCATGCACTGCTAGAGAGAGGGCAAGGCTGAAAATGGGGTGTGTCAGAGCCTGTTTAAAAAGAGGAAGGGGATGTGACTTTGTAAATGGTTGCTTTAGAAACAAACAAAGCCTTTTACATTATAATACATAAAAAAAAACACAAAGTATTTTTTCATAGTACAGAACTAATTTATTAAAAAAACACAGATGTAGGATATTGCTTGGTCTGCAGTTTTAACATACTGTAGCATTTTCTACATTATATTTGTACTGATGCAAAGAGCAAGCATTCCATTTTACAGGGGGGAGTCTTACTGGGAATTACACATTTGTGTACCTACATGTATCTGACATATAACTATTTGGTGCATAGAAAATTGTACTGTGGGTGATTCAATTATGTTTCATAATTTGTTTTATTGGCATCCCTGTCTCTAGGTCATGGGTGCTAAACTCTAGTCCTCAAGTCCCCACAACAGGTCAGGTTTTCAGAATATCCCAGCTTCAGCACAGGTAGCTCAATCAGAGGCACAGTCAAAGACTGAACCTCTGAGCCACCTGTGCTGAAGCAGGGATTGATGTGATTCACCTGTGCTGAAGTAGGGACTGATTGAGTCACCTGTGCTGAAGCAGAAACTGATTGAGCCACCTGTGCTGATGCTGGGATATCCTGAATACCTGACCTGTTAGGGGGCTTGAGGACTGGAGTTGAGCACCCCTGTTTTAGGTTATAACTTGAAGGAAAAAAAAGTTTCATTATTATTACTAAAACAAGATTACAATATTCTCTGTCAATCCCATAATATTTTTCATTTCATATTTTTTTTACAGTTTTAAAAACAAAATCTTTACTTTGATTTAGTTGAGCAATATTGATGCCTTTGTTTACTCAAATGAATCGAGCACACCCAGAAAGGAAGAATTTCGCAATGTTGTCTTTACAGCTAGATTAAAACAAACATAATTCAAGGAATAATGCCAGTTACATATCTCTATTAAAAACATTCATATGCAGCATTGAAATTGTTTCTTCCCTTAACAAGTAGGAAACTGAAGAAAATGGCCCCACGGCACACTGACACACAACACACTGGCAGACACTGACACACACAGCATACTGACACCCACAGCATACTTACACACACTGACACAGCACACATACAGACACTGACACACAGAGCATGCATACGCAGCACAGCACACTGACACTCACTGACACACACTGACACTCCTTTCCTTGCCTACTGACGCTGAGGTTATGGAGAGCAGGGGCGGGTAGAGTCCTGTAGGTCTCTTGCTCCCCCCCTCCGATCCTGCTTTGTTGTCATGGTAGTGAGGTAGGATAGGGCGCGCAGTGACCAGTCGCCCAGCTGACTTAGGCCTTGGCCGTGTGCCGCTGAGCGGGCGGGCGCACTCACGCTGGACACGATGAAAAACATTGATGCAATGTGTGTGGCCAGCGTGAGCAAGCGCCTGCGCGGCACTTACCTGCTTGGCGAGACAACCAAATTTGATTTGGCTGCTCGCTGATGCGTCACGTGAGTGGTTCGTCCAATGAGGGCGAACCAGCTCCGTGACATAAAGGCCACGCCCCCTCAAGCGCGCAACTGGCTGGCCATTAAATGCCCAGCGCCTGACATCATGGCGCTCGAGTGCCAGCGAGCGCTCTCCCACCCTGGCCGCAGCCTTGCAGGTTGAATCATCGCCACAACACAGGCACCTGGGGGATTTCTGTGCCCCTATCAGGCTGCACACTGGCAGGTGCCCCTCTTGCACCCCCCCCCCCCCCAGTTCTGCCTCTGCCTCTAACACCACCCTGAAGCAGGTGATAATAATTTGCATTATTAACGGCAAAAACATAGTTATCGCCGGTCATCACTGTTTGATGACCCCCACGCCTCTATTCTTTTCTGTACTTAAAAGCATAAGTCCATTAATTTGAATAGTTTCATATCACTAATGTAAAAAAATATATATTTTAGGCGATACAACATTGATGACTTGCACTTTACAGATAATGCATGTTTTTATGAGATAATTACACACATTTCTCACATCTCACAATGATGACTCTAGGCCGCTATGTTGTACTGTATGTTAATCTTGCCTGAAGGCCTTCTTTTGCAAGGCATTAGTAGCCTGAGGCCGTGATTATACAGAAAAATACACGCGGCGCCGCGCGCCTGAAAAAAACCATTAAAAAACCAATAGCAGCGCTTATACCTATTGTGGCGTGCTCGCTGCGTGGAACTGCAGGGTGGATGTCACCTGGCGCGATCCTCAGATTTGTTCTTGGCTGGAGACGCCGCGTCACGTGAGCGGTTCCAGCCAATAAGGGCGAACTGCGCACGGTCACGCCTCCGCCACGCCTCCTTGTCTCCTCTCTACAGGCTCCCTGGTATAATCACTTTGCTACTCGGCGGCAGCGCTGGGTGACATCACAGAATAGCGCTGCTGCCTTGCATCATTTGGTATAATTGAGCCCTTAAGTATCAAAGGAGTTAAATCATTTTGCGCCAACGAATTTTGAAATCCTATTACATAACCCTATAGTAGAAAAGTGTGATATCTTCCTCTACACAGTTCTATCCTATAACCACCGAGGATTAACACAGATTTATATCAGTTAATACTTATTTTTATTGCTAGCATTATTTAACGCTAAATTAACACAATTTTCCTTTCTGACTATTGCTACCCAGTTCTCCCCCTGCTATCTGCCTGCAGCCTGTAAGAGCTGCTCAGAGAGAGGGCTGTATCTCCCTGCACAGCTCTTACAGGCAATCACACTGTTTTAATTTAAATTTTAATACCACAGTATTGAAGCACGGGGTCTCGTGAGCTGAACCGCATTCATTTCAGCCACAGGGACACCCTGTTTCCCGAGTTACAGGCCCTGGTATGGGGTGCCAGTATCTCCTGTGCATTTAAATCTCCAGGTCATGTGACGCAGGACATTTAAACAATGCAGGGAGATACCGGCACTCCATATCGATATACCGATACTTGAATAGCGTGATATCACAAGAAATGCAAGTTTGAGCATTTTTTGGAGCTCCCGCACGGTTTGTCTGTGGGGGAGCGCTACCGATTAGGGAGAAGCACTTCTCGAGCGACTTTGGCAAGTTATAGAAGATTTTTGAATAGCTATACTTGCCAACTCGTTCAAGAAGTGCCCAAAATGCTCGATGAGTTACTTATCGAAGCTACTAGAATAGGTCTCATAAACTGCATGGGAAATAGTATAAATATGATGGGCCCTATTCAATAGCTCTGAAGTGTGACAAACCACTGCTAAAGTGCCCTTTAGAAGCGGATTGGCATGCTTTGGTAATCTTTAAGCCATTCTCACATATCCAATCCGTGTCTAAAAGGTTTTTTTAGAAGGAGCTTCACTCTGGCTTTGCCAATCCGATCGGTTTGTCAAAAAAGCCTCAAATTCTCATTTTTTGACAAACACTGCACTTGTCATGGTTCCGTTATGCAAACCGTTTCTAAAAACTCACATCTCTTTTTATCGAGATTGGTATTGCGAGTTACATCCAGAGCCTGAAATATGGGTTTGCTGAGTGTCAGGGATGGTGTTAGCACCACCTCTGGCCATTTTGCTTCTAAAACAAGTACAATACAGGCGTTTTGGCCATTAAACCTTACGGTTTCTCACTTTTTATAGAAGCGATTTAGAAGATGCGGTTTGCAATAGAGTGTTTTTTTTCTCCCATTTCCTTCTGCTACTTCTGAACATGCCACACCACACGGTGTGACAATGACAACTTTGGAACTACAAGAATAGGAATAGGTTTCACCATCATCGTGATGTACAACACTCCCCTGCATATCATGTCTCATTTTAAACAATAATAGTTGTGTGATATTTTCTAGGTAAAGTACTATATACAACTTCTTCTAAGACCCTTTTCAATATGCTGTGAAGTTGCTTCTCCAAGTCCGGGAAGCCTTTGAACTACTGGGTAATAATATGCAGAGGAGGTAGAGTTGACTGCTCTCTTGCTTCCTGTGCACATGATTCCCTGGAAGGAACAGAATGTAACTTAGTAACAATGTGCAGAAATGTTATACATTTTACCACTTTCTCTTCCTAGGTCAAATCTTACAAGCTTAAAAGAAAAAATAATATATATATATATATATATATATATAAATAAAAGGAAAGAGAAAGAATCAGGCGCACACCTAGTGCATTACCACAATAAAAATGTATTAAAGGAAGATAAAATCTAACAAATGCCCACTCACAAAGGTACAGCAAATATAAGCGTGTATGAGATAGGCTCTCATGTGCCAAACAGCTCGATCACCAGCGTCCGGATCCCGCTGAGCCGGAAGAAATGCGTAGGGTCACGTGGCATAGGAACTACGGAAGGTGACCAGTTCAGACGCCAGAGCAAGGAGAGAGGACGTGAGTGAAGGATTCCCTTGGTCCCGGAGCTATGAGAAGCAAACGGCGGCCGCAGTTAACAGAGGTGTTCCGGTTTTGAAGGTTTAAAAACCCTTTCCAGCAAATACAGCAGCAGCAACACCTATTTGCAGAAACTTCCACCGCATCCAAAACGGAGGACGGCGGTGAAACCTCACGTTCATCTGGTGCATGGGCTGGTCCCATAACATGCCTTTTTTATTCTGACAAAGTGTGAGTGTGCATTTGTCTTGTCCATGGATTATTAAACCTTATTATCTGATTTTATACAAGGATCGGGCGCTTTTTTCTTCATTTTTTCTATATATATATATATATATATATATATATATATATATATATATATATATATATATAGCAAGCTTAAGCCTATAGGGAACCATGTTAAAAATGGTTTTTGAAGCAAAAAGTGGACCTGTGTGCTCAATTGCATGTCATTTCCCAGAATCCCTTGCTGCAGTGGAAGTGCTGTGTGCTGGGTGATAATGGTGAAAGGCGGGGTTGCAGACCTGGCTAAGACATGCAGATGAGCATACAGTTGTATTTACATTTGCATACTATACTTGCTTTGCTGTGGAGGGTTTTTGTCACTTTTTTTACTCACCATAACTTAACTCAGTATTATGGTAGGCCCCATCCTTTAGCTTCTTTGCATACCCAGTTAACCAACCCCACACTGATGAGACCCATCAAGGTCGAAACAGCTGTCTGTGGGTGGGTTTTCTGGGTATGCACCTTAACCCTGGCTGTGCTCAAAGCTTTGACCATGCAGCAAGCTTAAGCCTATAGGGAACCATGTTAAAAATGTTTTTTGAAGCAAAAAGTGGCACTGTGTGCTCATTTGCATGTCATTTCCCAGAATCCCTTGCTGCAGTGGAAGTGCTGTGTGCTGGGTGATAATGGTGAAAGGCGGGGTTGCAGACCTGCCTAAGACATGCAGATGAGCATACAGTTGTATTTACATTTGCATACTATACTTGCTTTGCTGTGGAGGGTTTTTGTCACTTTTTTTACTCACCATAACTTAACTCAGTATTATGGTAGGCCCCATCCTTTAGCTTCTTTGCATACCCAGTTAACCAACCCCACACTGATGAGACCCATCAAGGTCGAAACAGCTGTCTGTGGGTGGGTTTTCTGGGTATGCACCTTAACCCTGGCTGTGCTCAAAGCTTTGACCATGCAGCAAGCTTAAGCCTATAGGGAACCATGTTAAAAATGTTTTTTGAAGCAAAAAATATATATAATATATATATATTAGAAAAAAACAAGAAAGAAAAAGCGCCCGATCCTTGTGTAAAATCAAATATAAAGGGTTTTAATATGCCATGAACAGACGATTGCCAACTTACACTTTGTAAGATAAAAATAAGCAATTTATGGGACTAGCCCATGCACCACGCTGTCGTCCAGATTTCACTGCTGTCCTCCGTCTGCATACGGATGCTACCGCTGTAAATCAGCTTTGCTGTTAGATGTGCTGCCGTTTCTAACCTCTCTCCGTCACCTCGGATGGAATAATGGGTAGTTGTGGCTGCACTCAAACTTCCACCGATCGTGTTGCAGGATACTCTTGGACTGAAGTCTTAGCTCTGGCGTCTGGGCTGTTCGGCCCCCGTAGTTCCTGTACCACGTGACCCTACGCGTTTCATCCGTCTCAGCGGATTTCATCAGGGGATAAACACTGATTGAACTGACTGGCTATTTAAAGTGTTCCAATCTAATAAACTATGTAAATCTCAGTCAATTCAATTCAATTACATATATATCGATCATCTGTGCTAGATGTTTAGCCAATTAACAGAACATACAAAAAGGACATATATTCAAATGTATGATATAAAAAAATGATATAAAAAATATTCTAAAAAAGGCAAGAATTAAGTAAACAACAAGTTTGACATAATATATAGAAATACAATGAAAAGTTTTAAGTATGAACACATATTATAAAAACCCAAACTCTGACTGGGAATTGAATCAATACTACTGAGATACTCAATTTGCTATAAATTTGCTGATACGGCAGCACATCTAACAGCAAAGCTGATTTACAGCGGTAGCATCCGTATGCATACGGAGGACAGCAGTGAAATCTGGACGACAGCGTGGTGCATGGGCAAGTCCCATAAATTGCTTATTTTTATCTTACAAAGTGTGAGTTGGCAATCGTCTGTTCATGGCAAATTAAAACCCTTTAGATTTGATTTTACACAAGGATCGGGCGCTTTTTCTTTCTTGTTTTTTTCTAATAGGTATCGTTGGGAGATGGTGAGCCCATGAATTAAGCTGCCCAGGACTACAATTTAATTTTTTAACGATTTGTATGGACATTCAATATTGGTTCTTTATTGTCAATATTGACAAAGAGACTTATACACACTTTTTTATATTCAAATATTATTATTATTATTTTTTATTATTGTATTTTTTTGCCACCTTACACATTTTTTATATATTTTTTTTTATTTTATTTAAATTGCAATTTGCCAATTGTTCCTACCACATTTCAATTGTATTGGTAGACATCTGTGCTGGGTGCATCGTTCTGCAGTGTGAGATTTGTTTTGTAATGGTATAGGTGTGGGCTAACAAGGGCGCTGTCATATATTTTTCATTTCCAATTGTGCTATTCCCTTCATTGATAGCTGCCTTTGTTGCACACACTTGTCCTACATATATTGTACAACTCTTAACTCGGCAGAATGATGAAAACTAGAAAGGCTCATTAGGAGACAACAATATGCAGAATCTGCAGAAATTGATATGTCAGAATTTAATGAGGACAGTATTGGTCTGAAGACTAACTTTTTTAAGCTTGAAAGGCTGGCAAAGGAAGAGATGAAGCATTGGCTTGATCTTTTATCATTGCAAAACTATTTAGATGCTAAAATAGTCCCCGGAGGATTGAGATTTACAAAAAAAACAACATTTGATACAGATGTTGATTTTAAAACCAAATGGAATGATGCAATGAAATCATGTTCATTTACCTTAATAAAATTATTAATCAATTATAGGGAAGACAAACTGAATGTGATTGCAAAAGAAATAGAAGAGATCCAAAAGATTATGATTCCATTTGTAGAAAGTGAAGAATTCCTAGAATTAGATAAATTGGTTGACTCCAGAGTACAAGCATACCCCGCATTAATGTACGCAATGGGACCGGAGCATGTATGTAAAGCGAAAATGTACTTAAAGTGAAGCACTACCTTTATTCCACTTATCGATGCATGTACTGTACTGCAATCGTCATATACGTGCATAACTGATGTAAATAACGCATGTGTAACAGGCTCTATAGTCTCCCCGCTTGCGTACAGCTTCGGTACAGGTAGGGAGCTGGTATTGCTGTTAAGGACGTGCTGACAGGTGCATGCGTGAGCTGCCGTTTTCCTATTGAGCGATATGTACTTACTCGCGAGTGTACTTAAAGTGAGTGTCCTTAAACCGGGGTATGTCTGTACTTAAATATGAGAAAGAAATCAGTGAACGTAAAAGTAATAAATATGAGAGAGACCAAACTGATTACCCTACAGAAAAAGTTAGAGATTGGAGACGACATGATAGGAGAGATAGATCCAAACACTATACTCCAAGTAAATATTATAAGAAAAATAAAACAGATAGGTATAGAGATAATAGCAAAGATCATGGCACTAGCCATTTGACACCTAAAGAGAAGGTAACAAATACCAATAAAATTGAAAATAAAACACAAAAATCCCAGTTCTCCTGTCCAGTAGAAAACAAATTTGAGGTTCTCCAGGATGGAGAGGAATCATGTGGGGAAGTTCTGGTGGAGAAGAGAGATTCTGATAAAAGTAGTGGTACTATACCAAAAACTCAAAACAAAGAATCTTCTAAAAACAGTTCAGAAAATAACTTCTCTAATGTGAAATCACATACTGCTTCTTTTTTAGAGTTGGTGACACAGCAAGAGAATCGAGAGAAAGGGAAATCCTATCCCCTATGGGATCGAAAACCAACTTACCTTCAAACACCCCTCAACGAAGAAAGAGAAGCAGCGAGGAATTCGGGGAGGGAGGCGCGAGCAAAGAAAGAAGGAGAATAAGTTAAGAGCCAGCAATCCAGAAAGTCACGGTATATTTAATTTATCCACATTTATTTTATCTAGTAATCACATATCGCTTCTGGCCAAGGGGCTTTCATTTGCACCTAGTAGTCTTCCTGAAAGATTTGATCTATTTGTAGATCTAAATAAATATATCAGGAAGATCACTTTAATGAGACACTTCTCAATGCAAAATAAGGAACAACAAAATGTATTCAATGCAAAAGAAATTGCTTGTCTCGATGCAATGACTGCACTACTTGTAGAAAATGCACAGGCGGAAGGCCTAACACAATTGCAAAGTTTAAGTCAACTGACAACATATGAAACTGAATGTTCATTACAATCAATAACACAATTTGATCATATTACATCCCAATTGGAGACAACAACTAATTATATAGATGAACAAATTATTCAAGATTCATTGAGTATCAATCAAATTGATAATGAAAAAGTAATACACTCTCCATTTACAGCTAAATCTACATTTTTCCCATACCATTCTAAGGGAGCCATTATAGAAACCTTTTATGCCATGGTACTCAAGGATTTTGAATCTATGTGTCAAACTACTACAACTATACCGAAAAGAAATCTGTCCAAAGAGCAAAATTTGGCACTAAAAGAACTTAGTAGTATGAGTAATCTTGTCATCAGACAAGCAGATAAGGGAGGTGGGATAGTCCTACAAGATAGAGTGGACTATCTCACCGAGGCATACCGACTATTGGGTGACCACAACTCCTATTGTATTCTAGATAAAGATCCTATGGATGATTTTCAAGTTCAATATAAGGATTTCCTCACTAAAGCTTTCAATATGAATATCATTAACAAAGCAGAATTTGGTTTTCTGTTCATACGTTCACCAAGAACACCGATATTTTATCATATCCCCAAGTTACACAAACATACCACAATACCTCCTGGTAGACCTATTGTTTCAGGGGTGGAGTCGATGACATCCAGCGTGTCCCAACACGTAGACTACTTTTTACAACCTATAGTTAGCAAATTAAAATCTTACCTAAGGGACACGCTGCATGTCCTTGACTCCATCTCTGGAATCAAATGGAAACCCACATACATTTGGGCTACATGTGACATTATATCATTATACACATGTATCAAACACAATAAGGGTTTACAGGCTATAAAACATTTTTTGGATATTGAAGAGAACTTATGCACTAAACAGTCAACTTTTATTTTACAAGCCATTTCTTTTATTTTAGAACACACTTATTTTCTTTTTGAAAGTTCCTATTATTTACAGGTCTGTGGGACGGCCATGGGCAACCCGGTTTGCCCCCAGCTATGCAAACCTCTACATGGGTTTGTGGGAGAAACTCCATGTTTGGGGTGATGCGGATCTGGGGGCGGGCCTGGTGTTCTATGGCCGTTACATAGACGATATTATTATAATTTGGGATGGACCTATGGAGTATTTGGAGGAAAAATTAAATTCTTTTAATCTTAACGACATGGATTTGAAGTTCACATTTAATTTAAATAGAACCAAGATAGTGTTTTTGGATCTAGAATTGGAGATTAGTGAGGACTGTAAGATTATCACCAAAACACATTTTAAAACAGTTGCCACAAATGGTTACTTACACAATAGAAGTAACCATTATAAAAAGTGGCTTGACAATATCCCCAGGGGCCAATTTCTCAGAGTCAGGAGGAATTGTTCTCTTGATTCTGATTTTTTGGCCCAGGGGGAACTGTTGGTCAACAAATTCACAGCCAAAGTTTATGACATTCATGTCATTCTTGAGACATTCAGACAGGTTGGGGCTTTGGATCATGTGGCTTTGCTTAATAAATCTAAAAAGAATTATCTGAAAGATAGAACTACTGCTGAGGAAGTTTGACATAATATATAGAAATACAATGAAAATGTTTAAGTATGAACACATATTATCAAAACCCAAACTCTGACTGGGATTTAGTTGGTATATATATATATATATATATATATATATATATATATATATATATATATATATATATATATATATATATATATATATATATATTTACAATTAGTGTAGATAATTAATCAGCAAAATCTACATGGCCTCAGACCTGTCAGAATTCTTTGATGCTAAAGGGGGGGAGGGGGAGGTGGGGGGAATGACACAAAGGAGCAGCTTTCTATATTGACTCTGCAAGGCACAACATAAAAATAATTGTATTATAGGTTACATAAAAAAAACATTGTGAATTTCACAGCAATTCATTTGTTTATACTGCATTGTGAATTATACATATTTTGTCTTTACAGAATGCCTTTACCCTGTGGATTATAGAGTGTTTCTTTAGCAAGTACAGTATTGTTTTGGTTCAGCACTATCTGTTATGGTGACTTTGGCAACATTGTATTCTGGGTTTCCAATAACACATTTTTAACTCATTTTTTTTTTACAAAATATTCCTGTGCATTACAAATAGTGTATTTTTGTTTTATTTTAGAACATTTTAGAACATATTCTTATCCTGTGGATACTTTGTTGTGGATTTTATGTCATCCCAAGCAATGAGTTGGAGCACACTGCCTTCAAATGTCCTGAATACATCATACAAGGGGGAATGATAAACTAAGATCATATTTGACATTTTTATGTGGTTCAATATTTTAGTACTAAATAGAACAAACCTTTATGAAATTTGCATCATATGTACAAAGGCTTCATAAATGCAGCTGTAGCCAATGTAACTACATCTGTATGATGCATATTTGTTGGTTTGAAATAATTTTTGATGTGGTGAGTTATGTTGAATACCTGGTTGTTACAATTTAGAATTACTGTATGTGTATATACTGTAGCATGGGTCCCCCTGGTCCCCATTTTGCCCTCCCTTTGGCCTCTTTTCTCTTGGTGCGGTCGCGCCTGACAGCGGATGCAGGGACAGGTGCGGGCGGTGCTGCAGGGGGGGGCGCTGCAATTTTGTATATGCATCACGCATGCGCGAGGCTTCAGCATGCGCAATGTGGGTGTGAGAGCGTCAGCCAATAGGAGGACAGACTCGCAGGGGACTACAACCCCTCGAATGCCCAGGGAGGCATCTCGCAATAGCCAATAGGGCTGCAGCTTCACCTGCAAGGGGGAATATAGATAAATTTGGCGCGTCTGTACCATGCCAGTCGGAGTTGGGAAATGGAAGGGGTAGGTGGTAGGTGCAGTGAGTCTTTGGCACCTGCATTAGGCCAGAGACCCCTGTTAGGCCCCAGCTAGGCTACGACTCCCCTCAGATTGTGGTTGCTGCAGGGACAGGCCCATAGATAGGGACACTGCCCCTGTAGCATTAGAGTGAGGGACACAGTCAGGACATAGCTGCATCCTGGCCTACTTGATTTGGGACCAGATAGTTACATAGTTACATAGTAGATGAGGTTGAAAAAAGACATATGTCCATCAAGTTCAACCTATGCTAAATTTAGACAACAGATACTTTATCATATATCTATACTTACTTGTTGATCCAGAGCAGGGTTTCCCAAACTTTTTTTTCCGTGACCCGGTTATTTTTTAACTTCTTTTTCGTGACCCACTAAAATTTTTATCGCCTATACTGGCCTATAGGGCCTGCACAGACACACACACAGCCACTGATATACACACACACACACACAGCCACTGATACACACACAGACACACACACAGCCGCTGATACACACACACACAGCCACTGATACACACACATACACAGCCACTGATACACACACACACACACACACAGCCACTGACACACGCAGCCACAGACACACACTGATACACAGACAGAGCCACTGATACACACACACGCAGCCACTGACACACACCCAGCCACTGACACACACGCAGCCACACAGAAACTGCTACACACACACACACTGATACACACACAGATACACTGCTACACACACAGAGACACTGCTACACACACAGAGACACTGTTACACACACACACACACACACACACACACACACACACACACACACACACACACACACACACACACACACACACACACACACACACACACACACACACACACACACACACACACACACACACACACACACACACACTGATACACACACAGACACTGATACACACACACTTACACTGATACTGATACACACAGACACTGATTCACACACAGACACACACACACACACACACTGATACAGATACACACAGATACACACACACACATACACTCGCTCTCCCCTATACGCACACAGACACAAACAGTGAATTACAGGCAACGACGGAACGGATGTGAGTGACTGGAGGGGGGGCCAGGGACACTTGGGTGGGTGGGAGGGAGGGGGCCAGGGACACTTGGGTTGTGCCAGGGACACTTGGGTGGGTGGGAGAGAGGGGGCCAGGGACACTTGGGTGGGTGGGAGGGAGTGGGCCAGGGACACTTGAGTGGGTGGGCGGGAGGGGGCCAGGGACACTTGGTTGGGAGGGAGGGGGCCAGGGACACTTTGGGGGCCAGGGACACTTGGGTGGGAGGGAGGGGGCCAGGGACACTTGGGTGGGTGGGAGGGAGGGGGCCAGGGACACTTGGGTTTGCCAGGGACACTTGGGTGGGTGGGAGGGAGGGGGCCAGGGACACTTGGGTGGGTGGTAGGGAGGGGGCCAGGGACACTTGGGTGGGTGGGAGGGAGGGGGCCAGGGACACTTGGGTTTGCCAGGGACACTTGGGTGGGTGGGAGGGAGGGGGCCAGGGACACTTGGGTGGGTGGGAGGGGGCCAGGGACACTTAGGTGGGTGGGAGGGAGGGGGCCAGGGACACTTGGGTGGGTGGTTTGGGGGCCAGGGACACTTAGGGGGCCAGGGACACTTTTAGGGGGCCAGGGACACTTGGGTGGGTGGGAGGGGGCCAGGGACACTTTGGTGGGAGGCAGTGACTGGGTGGGGTGACTTACCTTGCCGCCGGATGCTTTCCCCTGCTGCCCCCGATATCCCCTGCTGCCCGGGACGGGAGGTGGGATTGGGGGCACGGGAGGTGGGCTCGGGAGGGGGTGCCACGGGAGGTGAGCTCGGGAAGCTGGCCGCGGGGGGAAGCGGGCCTCAGTAGGAGCTTGTACTCCTATGTAACGTCCCTCCCCCATGTAACGTTCGGGCCTCAGAGGAGCTGGTACTTCCTCCTCCGTCCCACATTGGGAGCGGGGGGAGGAAGGGAGCGGGCCCTGCTTGCCCTGCGCAAGCGCGCGGGACCGCCGGGGGAATCGCCGCCATTGTTTTTTTACTTGAGCAGGGGGGACGGGAGACACCGCGCATCCAGCCTCGCTGCGACCCGGCAATTTTGGTGCCGTGGCCCGGTGCCGGGTCGCGACCCACCATTTGGGAAACGCTGATCCAGAGGAAGGCAAACAAAAAAACGCAGAGTCATATCATCCAATGATATTGTCAGGAATCAGGGCACATGCCGCCCTCGGCGCTGCCCTTCCCTACATGTCCGTGTAGCTGCGGTTCCCTCCGCTCCTGCTTTGCGTCGTGGAGCGCCCCCCCCCCCCCCCTCCACTCCCTCACGGCTCTCGCATACGCCGCCGTCTACAGAGCCCGAGTAACACAGTTTAATTTATTCACTGCCCCGGCCATGTAACTCCACCCACCGGCCATCCCAGAACTCAGGCTCATGCCTCCCTGCCACTCACCTGCAACAAAGCTGCTCATTACCTCCTGCCCTATCACAGAGGGCAATGTAAAGGGGTTAAGGCTGCACTCCACAAATAAGATAAAACATACAGTTTACCAGTGCTGCTGGCTCAAGGAAGTACCTGCCAGGCAAAATCCAAAGTACACTCAGGAAATAAGGGATCCAGCGCTCCACGGATTTCTAAATAAAGTAAATTTATTGTGCCACACAACGCTTCGACCAATAGGTCTTTCTCACTTGAGAAAGGCCTATTGGTCGAAACGTTGTGTGGCACAATAAATTTACTTTATTTAGAAATCCGTGGAGCGCTGGATCCCTTTTTCCTGACTATCACAGAGGGCTCCTTGGCTAACCTCTGCCCTGCCTCCTCCTCTGATTGGCTCTCCGCGCTTTATTACCCCTGTGGCTCCAATGCAACTTTGCTCTGCATAGTTTCGTTTGCCTTGTGCTGTTGGATACAGTGCCCAGCTCACTCTTACGTTTCAGATCTTGTTACCGAACCGGCTTGTCTTCCTACCCTCTCTGGCTCCTCGACCCTGGCTTCCACTCGATCTCGCTTACCTCCCGGATCACTCGAACTCGGCTCACGGACCCCTACGACTCGGACCTCTCCTGCCCTTGACCCCTGGCTTCGTACTTCACTACGGTACCCTCTCTACCCCTGGATCTGGCAAGTACTATGGCAAGTTCCTTGTACCCCTGGCCTTGGCCATGCTACCAAATCAACACCCCAGGCATGCCCTCACTACTGCGTGTGCATGGTTACTCACTCTTCACCTCAGTACTGCGGGTTAGTCTGGTCTGCAGGCAGCACACAGCGTGACAGATATCTCATAAGGGGAAAAATAAATTCCTTCCTGACTCCAAGAATTGGCAATCGGATTAATCCCTGGATCAACATCCATCCCATGTATACTTATTTGGTATATCCCTGCATACCTTTCCTTTTTAAAAAGATGTCCAACCTTTTTTTCAACAAATCTATTGTATCTGCCATCACAGTCTCCATGGGTATTGAATTCCACATTTTAACTGCCCTTACTGTAACCCTTTCCTTTGTTGCTGGTGAAATTTCCTTTCCTCCAACCTTAAGGGATGCCCCTGAGTCCTTTGTACTGCCCTTGGGATGAATAGTTCTTTTGAAAGCTCCTTGTATAGTCCCGAATATATTTGTATAGAGTTATCATATCCTCTCTTAGACGCTACTTTTCTAATGTAAATCAATCTAATTTAGCTATTCTCTCCTCATAAATTAGATTGTCCATCCCCTTTATTAATTTGGTGGCTCTTCTCTGCACTCTCTCTAGTTCCATAATGTATTTTCTTAGGATTGGTGCCCAAAATTGTACTCCATATTCAAGGTGTGGTCTTACTTATGCTATGCATAATTATGTTTACTTCCCTTCAATCCATTGCCCGTTTGATGCAAGATAAGATCTTGTTTGCCTCAGCTTCTGCATGACTTTGGGCACTATTGCTAAGCCTGCTGTCTACAAGCACTCCTAAATCCTTCTCCATCAAGGATTCCCCCAATTTATCCCCATTTAATTTGTAATTCACCTTGTTATTCTTGCATCCCAAATGCATAACCTTACATTTATCTGTATTAAACCTCATTTGCCATTTACCTGCCCACGTTTCCAGTCTCTCCAAGTCCTTCTGAAGAGAAATTACATCCTGCTCTGATTCTATTACCTTACACAATTTAGTATCATCAGCAAAGATGGAGACTTTGCTCTCGATGCCAACCTCAAGGTCATTAATAAACAAGTTAAAAAGCAGGGGTCCCAGTACCGATCCCTGAGGTACTCCACTCACGACTTTAGCCCAACCTGAAAAAGTTCAATTTTATGACAACCCTCTGTTGTCTGTCCTTTAACCAGTTTTCAATCCAGGTGCATATATTATTACCGAGTCCAATTTTCTTTATTTTGTACACCAAACTCTTGTGTGAAACCGTATCAAAAGCCCTTGCAAAATCTAAGTAGAACACATCAACTGCATTACCCTGGTCTAAATTCCTACTTACCTCCTCAAAGAAAAAATAAGGTTAGTTTGGCATGATCTATCCTTCATAAATCCATGCTGACTATTACTAATAATTTTGTTTTCCATTAGGTATTCCAGAATATTATCCCGTATTGAACCTTCAAGTAGTTTCCCCACTATTGAAGTCAGGCTTACAGATCTGTAATTCCCCGGTTGTGATCTTGCTCTCTTTTTAAATATAGGCACCACATCTGCTTTACGCCAATCTTGTGGTACTGAGCCTGTGGAAATGGAGTCTTGGATATTAAATATAATGGTTTGGCTATTACTGAGCTTACCTCCTTGAGAACTCTTGGATGTATGCCATCGGGGCCAGGTGCCTTATTTACTTTAATTTTAGGGTTGACCTTACTTTCTATTGCAATCCTTTTTTCATTATCCATTTTTGCTAATTTGATTGCCCTTTTGCAATTTTTGTTACATTCCTTATAATTCTGATACAGTACGTTGTCTCCGTCCCTTCTGACTTAAAGAATCTAAACGCCTTCCCCTTCTTGTCCATTTCCTCCCCTACCTGTTTATTTAGCCACATTGGTTTTGACTTATTTATTTTATACTTATTGTGATGCTATTTATGCTATATCAAAAAAGGACGAATCAAGCTGGGGTAACATAAAAATGTAGTATTAGCACCAAAAAAAATGCTTTAATTTTATCATGCAATACATCAACATTGCACTGATAAAAATAAGCAGGCTACAAGTATCGGATCAGGAAAAAACAGACATAATTCAACTTTTTTATGTACAAACTGCCATATATTAAGTTCCGATATTTACCAGAACGGAATGAACGACAGAAATAACGCAAATATTTTATAACCTGTCCAGGCTGGCATTAGTCCTGTCTTTCCTATGCATATAATGGCCATTTTATACCAAGACAAGATAAGATAAACCAAACTGAAATAGAGGGCTACAAAGGCGTTAATATAAACATACAACTACACTACATAACCCCCTTGCTCACCTTAGTGGCTAGTGAAGCATTGCCATCTCATTTAACAGGAAGTGGATGATGAGTCAACACCTGGTAGAAGAAAAGAAGAAGGAAGAATTACTCACCAGAGACTGCTCTATCAATGGCGGATGCATTGCTTCGGCTCACGGTGAGTATCCATCACCCTTCATCCAGGATGGCATCGGATTACAAGAAGGACATCGGGCCTGGATCTGTTTTACATTGTTTTCATTTGTTGTGCCATCAGGCAATGATTATTTTGTGAGTTTTTTTTTATGATTGGGCATTTTCCCTTTATTAGATTTTGCCGTGGGTGCCCCTGAAGATCATAATGACAGCCTTCACCAGGTACGGGTAAGTAACAGTTTTAATTTATTTAAGCTGTTTATTGATAGGCACAGTTCCAATCAATGGATTTAATGGCTTAGTATTTATTATGTATTGCAATGTATATTATGTTTATTTTTATGCTTTTCAATGGGCAAAAGTCCTACTAGGAACATTTGTCTAATACTGTAGGACTATTATTAATAATAATAATAATAATAATAATAATAACATGTTCTTGTATAGCGCTGCTAGTTTTACGTAGCGCTTTACAGAGATATTTTGCAGGCACAGGTCCCTGCCCCGTGGAGCTCACAATCTATGTTTTTGGTGCCTGAGGCACAGGGAGATAAAGTGACTTGCCCAAGGTCCCAAGGAGGCAACACCAGGAATTGAACCAGGCTCCCCTGTTTCACAATCAGTGTCAGTCAGTGGGGCCCATTCACTAAGCTACGTTAAGTAGCGCTGAAATGGGTTACATCGCTTGGCCGCAAAAGGCTGAAGCCATAAGCGCTATTCACTAAGGCTGTTTGGCGAGTTTATGGCCTGCCTTGCCCAAAAGGGCCATAGCGCGTGATCACCTTCTTCCCCCCCTGATATCGTGCTTAAAGTTATTTAGCACGATAGCTATTATAAACAAAGCAGCCTGTAAGAACTGCATGGAGATGCTGCGTCTCAATGCACCTTTCTTACAGACGATCATGCTGTCCAAATATGATTTTTAATACTAGTGTACATGAGCAGGGGGTCTCCGGAGCTGAACTGCGTTGGTTTCAGGTCCGAGGACCCCCTACTTCAGGAGATACAGGCCCCGTTATGGGGTGCCGGTATCCCCTGCAGAATTTAAATGTCCCGGACATGTGATGCGGGAGCTTTAAAGTGCAGGGGATAACAGCACCCCATAACGGGGCCTGTATCTCCTGAAGTAGGGGGTCCTCGGACCTGAAACCAATGCGGTTCAGCTGAGGAGACCCCCTGCACATGTACACTAGTATTAAAAAAACACATAACAAAAACAATAAATAATAATTCATTACCATAGCAGATAGCCGCTATGGTAATGAAGCTGCATTAATGTACATTTTAATAACAGTGTGCGGGAGCAGAGGGTCCCCTAAGCTGAACCGCATTGATTAATGCCTCAGAGACCCCCTGCTTCCCGAGTTACAGGCCCCGGTATGGGGCATCGGTGCCAGTGTCGGCGCCATCTTTATAGCGTAAAAGACGCGACGTGGGCTCAATAAAGATGGTGTCCACACTGGCATCCGATGCCCCTTACCGGGGTCTGTAACTCGGGAAGCAGGGAGGGTTTTTTTATGGTTACCTGGTTCCTGTTGTTGGATTACCTGTTCCAGTGCTTCCGGTTCCCCTTGATTTCTGTGAGTGGTTCATCTTATGGTAAGTAAACAAAATAAATGTATTTTATTTTTATTTTACAGGTTTTTTGGATTTTTTTTTCCTGACGTCCATTTTTTTTTATGTCCATTTATTTGCCCTGAATTTATGTATATCACTATGGATATACATACGTACAGGACAAATCAGTTGTTGTATTGTATGTTGATTTTAATGTGATTCAATTGTTTTTGATGCTCTTTTATTGCTCCTGTATTTATGTCTGTGAACTATAGATGGACATACATACAGGTATAATAAAAACTTGTTGGCTTGCCTTGTTTGGATGTTTTTTGGAATTGAAATTTGCTGCTTTGTGTAAAAATGTGTTGCTAATGTACATTTCATTTTTTCAAATGTTTAGTTAAAGGCTGTTTGCTATAGATTATTTTATTGCCTTATATTTGGAAGATACATTTAGTATGATGGTTACTTTGACATAGATTATTTTTCACAATGGTTTGTTTGTAGGATTTGAAGTGTGTAATTGATTTGGATTGTAATTGATTGGTGATTGGATTAATTGATGGTAATTTAATTGTGTTGATGCTTTGTTTTTCTTTAATGATTGTATTTGTATCTTGTTTGGATTTGTGTATTTGATTTGGAGCATTGGTTGACATAGTATACATGATGCACAGATTAATTGTATCATGTACACATTGTCAAATTTTGTGTTTGTATTTGGATTTCTTAGATATTGATTTTGCTTGGTGCTGTTTGATATTGGGAGAGATTTGTATTTGGCCATGTACAGTATTTATTTGTATATTGGTTAATCATGCATATACAGTATATATATATATATATATATATATATATATATATACATGTAGAGGTATCAGTACCGTGTTAGCCGAGCTTCAATAATCAAAAAATAAATAGATGATACCGTTCTGTGGCTAACGAAATGCTTTTATTTGTGCGAGCTTTCGAGATACACTGATCTCTTCTTCCGGCGATGTTACAATGAATGAAGCAAGGATAACTTAAAAACAGTGTCTCTTGGAATGTTATCTGTGCTGTTCCTTCCCCCGTGTGGATGTGTTTTATGGCTAGAGGTGTCAAAGGGTAACTGAAAGCAAGTGAAGAAAGAGTGTGTATGTGTATCAGTGTGAATAAAAATGAATGGAGAGCCCACAGTATAAACAGTGCTCTACACAAGGTGTGTGTGGAGTGAGAGGGATATAAATGGTGTGGGTGGGTGTGGAAATGTGAGAGTTTGTAGCACAACTAAAAGTGTGTGTGGATACTATGTGGTCCCTATTGGTGTATATGGATGGAAAAATAAGGAGTGTTAGTATGTGTGAGAGACAGCTGTGTGTGCATACATATAGCACAGTATGTACAGACATGGCCTTTAGCGCTCATGGGAAGAGAGTTCGCTAGTGTCAGTAATGACTCATAAAATTTCGATCTCTGTTTAGGCCACTGCTAAGTGTCCCGAACAGTTGCATAAATTTGTATTCATGCAACCGTCTCTCTTTCGGAGTTTTAAGATTACCTTTGAGTATGGCAACCCTCAGATCGTTCATCTTATGGCCAGAGTCAGAGAAATGTTCGCCAACAGGACTGTCTCTTGTTCCGCGTGTGATGCTGTGGCGATGCAGGTTCATTCTCTTGTTTAGCCCCTGTCCTGTCTCACCTATGTAGTAGCAGCCCCCTGGGCATTTCATGCACATGATGAGGTACACGACATTGCTGGAGGAACAGGTGAACCCTCCTCTGATTTTGTATTCCCGATTCTTGTGTGGTATTTGTATTGTGTCCGCTGTGTAGAGCATTGCGCAGGTTTTGCATCTTGGGTCCTGGCATGGTTTTGTCCCGCATTCAGTTGTACTGCTGAATACTTTACTCCTCACCATAATTTTCTTGAGATTATGGGGTTGTCTGTATGATAATAAGGGTGCTTCAGGGAAGACCTGTTGCAGTCTTGTATCTTCCTGGAGGATGGGTTGTAGTTTCCTGGCGATCTTGCGTAGGGCTCCTAGGTGTGGGTTATATGTGACCACCAAAGGAACCCTGTCGCTTGTCTCCTTCTGTTTGTATTCAAGGAGATCACTTCTTGGTATTCTGGTGGCTTTGTGAATTTGCTGGTCTACAATTCTGTGGTTATATCCACGGTTTATAAAGTCTGATCTCAAGGCTTTAATCCGCTGGTCTCTGTCTGCTGTGTCGGAGCATATCCGGTTGTATCGTATGGCTTGACTGTAGATGGTTGCATGTTTGGTGTGTGTCGGGTGGAAGCTGTTGTCCCTCAAATAGCTGGCTCTGTCTGTAGGTTTGCGGTATACAGAAGTCTGTAGTTGGTTGTTCTTTATAGTAATGGTGGTGTCTAGAAAATGTACTTCATCCGTGGAATGGGTGAGTTTGAGGTTGATGGTCGGGTGGAAAGTATTGAAGTTGTCATAGAACTGTAGGAGGTCCTGTTCGCCAGAGGTCCAAATCAGGAGGATGTCATCGATGTAGCGAAGGTATGTAAGGGGTTTCAAGTGACAGGTGGACAGAAAGTCACTTTCCAGTTTTGCGCAGAACAGATTGGCATACTGTGGCGCCATCCGAGTACCCATAGCGGTCCCGGTTGTCTGGAGGTATGTGTCATTTCCAAATGTGAAGTAGTTATGGGTCAGAATAAATTCAATGCATTTAGTCACTGTCTCTGTGAGTGGCTCCTGCGATCCCAGAAAGTATCTGCAGGCTGAAATCCCATCCTCGTGGGGGATGTTTGTATAAAGTGACTCTACATCCATAGTTGCTAGTAGTGTTCCTGTAGGGAGGGGGCCAATGGCATTCAGTTTGTTTATATTATAATATACATGATGAAGTATGATGTATATGTATATATATACATATATATTATTAACCGCTATTAATAACCTATTAATAATGCTATTAATAACTGTTATTAACCGCTACAGTCATTAAGGGGTTAAGCCACCCTGACCCAATACCCACTCTTCACCCATTTATATGTACAGTGGCTTCATCATGTATATATATATATATATATATATATATATATATATATATATATATATATATACATGATGAAGCCACTGTACAAATAAATGGGTGAAGGGTGGGTATCGGGTCAGGGTGGCTTAACATCTTAATGACTGTAGCGGTTAATAATCGCTAATGTCATTAAGGGGTTAGGGGACATTAGTTTGGCTCTTTTTCTTATTGTGTATATTTTTCAGCACCCCAGTGTATGGACAGGGAGGAAGATGCAGATGGCCGTCATCGTGGGTGCCGGACAAGGGTGAGTACAAAATGTATTTATTGTATTTATTGTGATTAATGTATATTTAATGGGCAAATGCATTATTATCCATGTTAAGGGACGGGGGTATTTTTTTAGAGTATTGTTTATTTTTTGGGGGCACACCATTGGTACCGCAGGCCTGCGGACGGCCGCGGGGACCCCCGGATGCCTGCGGGGACCCCCGTTGTCCCTCGGGGATCACACGGGCACCCCCGCAGGCCTATTGTATGGATGGTGTGCCAGCAAAAAGTAAACAAAGAAATTTTTTCTAAGTCCAGCTTCTTTTGCGCCTGCCTTTAGCTAGCGCGTTTGTTTGGCGCGGTTTTTAAGGCCGATTCACTTAGCGCTGCTTAGTGAATCTCTAGTACTGGCAAAAAGCAGCCCAATACCCTGATCATGCGCATTTTGCGCCGAGGGCTGAAAAAAGCCCCTTTAAGAGCGATAAAGCGCAGTTATCACTGCTTGGTGAATCTCACTGCAGCCTTATCGGTCTTAAAGGGTACTTTGCGCTCTTAAAGCCACTTAACGGAGCTTAGTGAATCGGCAACAGTGTCTTTACTCTCTGAGCCACTCCTTCTCCTTTGCCCATTACTGTGGGGGTGGGGCACACTTGTTGCGGGTAGGGGTGTGTGAGATGGTTTAGTTTCCCCTGGAGGGTGGCGGGATGGGTTAACTCTTTCATTACCTTAGTAGTTAGTCACTAAGGTAGTGAAGAGGGGGTTACTACTGTATTGTAATGTTAAGTAACTGTATTTTGAATTATACCTTACCATTTATTGCCAATATGGGTCCCATTGAGAGGGCCTAATTATCAACAGTGACGATCAATGGTTTTAAGTGAAAAAAAAAATATTTTTAATGTTGTGATTTTTTATTTTATAAGGATATTGGGCATGAGACTAGAGGGGGTGGTCCAGTATGTTTGTTGAAGGGTAGTTGCCCCGGAGAGGGTGATTAGGCCTCCTGGGGTGGTTACAGGATACCTTGCGGTTAGTAAAGCATTGCATGACAGTGTTTTTATGTATTAGCCCTTTGGTATACTTTGGTAACCACAAGCAAACGGGTTAATGTTATTTCTATCACAGGCTTTTGTAATACTGGATGTTAGAGAAGCCTAGGTTAAAAATATTATCATGATTTTTGCCGAATATCGCACCCGGTAAATTATTACTGCAATGTTGATGAATACCAACTTAATATTATGAAGATAACACTCATCATTTCTTTTTATTACCGGGTGCGAAATTTACTAAATGAATTAAAATTTTAGAGGGAATACTTATTATGCCTGGTGAGAGTTGTTGTCTCTCAATTATTCATTTTGCAATGTGTTACAGGTCCCCCTGGCACTAAAGGGTTTAAACACCATTAATCACAAACAATATTAATTTCCAATGTTTTCCCTTTAATCTCCTTCAGTACAAAAAAAACAAACAGTTTAGAACATCTGCAATAGAAACTGTTTAGCAGATTTTTATTACCTGAAAAAATATGTAATTTCTGTTAGATATCTATCCTAAACATATTTTATCTCACAAAGAAAACTCAATAAATTGAATTTTTGACTCCAGGTGGAATTAAATTTAACTTCAAAGCATAAAAACATAAACTTCAAAAGAGATTATGAGAAGCACTGGTTGAACACAATAACACTACAGTATCTCTTCTGTACAGCTACAAACAAATAAATAAAAACAAAATCTGCAACTACAGTACAACCAGATAAATTAGATTTATTTCATCTCTTCAGGGTTTTAGAGATTACATACTGCATATTCCATTTGCAGCTCTATTTTCATCCTGCTTGCAAACTATGTAGGAAATTGTATCTCCCGTACTATTGAAAATTACAATAGAAATGTAATTTCAACCTAATATGTCATGTGCAATGTGGTACATTTTGGCAATTTGTCACTTTGAAAAAGTTTCAGGCAAGCTTTTTATAATTTATTTTATTGTATTATTCCTGATACATATCTTGGCCTGGTTGAGTTGCAGGAAAAAATCTGCAATTCATTTTATGATTCATATTTACTAAGACATCTTCTGCCATAAGGCACCATATGGTGCTCTAGGATGCCTTACAGCTTATTTCAATCAATGGGATTTAAGGTGTCTTGCAGTGTGGCAATGTGTCTTAATGGAGAGAAATGATTTCTTAATATGGGCCCTTATGTTTCTTCTAGACCCCACCATTTTATTGACCAATAAAGCATCCATAATGCCATTTTTTGTTTTGTTTGGGTGGGAGTGTCTCCTAGAATCCAGAACAATATTTAAATTATACCAATGTAGCCCCTTTTCCCTATGACTAGGGGAACAACGCGTGCTGCCTTTACCTGTGGCTCACAGAAGGCCTAAGCCTCTGCCGCTGGAAGCCTGGGGTGAGCTCTTGTTCAGCGCCTCCACCTTGGAGGGATCCTAGCTGTGGAGGATAACCCTTCACAGGAACAAATAAAGTAGTGATAAATACGCACAAACAGGTATATTATAACAGTTTACTGACACACACACGAATATCCATAGTAACAATACCAGTACCCCAACACAATATCCACACGATATATGCCCAACACAAAGTCCCCCACAATGTCCATACCCAGGTGTCCCCGAGAGAAGCCTACCCAAAGTGTGTGTGGAGTAGCGCTACCCCTGTGTGAGATTGTTGATGCACATGGTAGCTCTCCTGGTCTCAACCATTCATTGCACATGCGTGAGGCCCCAAAGATGGCGGCCCCCACTTTAGGGGTACACGGAGCTCCTGGCGATCCGGTCGCCCTGCAGCCTTCCGCCACCCGCCACGGAGGTGAGAGGGGAACCGGCTATATCAATTTAGGATGAAGGACTGAAAACAGCACAATTAATTACACTTGCTTGTTAGCACTACATGATGGACAGAGATTAACGGGCCTATTCGCTTACTTCGATAAATTCAGTGCATTGCCAAACGATTTTGCTATGTCTAACTGCACTATAAAAAATGTGTGTAAAAACGGTATTCACTAAGAAAAATCCCAATTTTTTAAAAAGTTCGGTAAAAAATGCTAGATCACACTACTTGTTTTTGTTTTCTATGTGTTATCGCACTGAAACTGTTTGTTTAAAATGCAGCCTGGAAGAGCTGCACATAGAGATCGGCATCTACGTACACAGCTCTTACAGGCCATCGTGCAGGCTTAATGTTAATTTTAATAACAGAGTATGGAAGCATGGGGTCTCTTGAGATGAACCACATTCATTTCAGCCACGGGGTCGACCTGCTTCCTGAGTTACAGGCCCCAGAATGGGGTGCCAGTATCCCCACCATGTCTAAATTCTCCCGTGTCACGGCCCACGTGACCGGGAAATTTTAATACTGCATGGGGATAAAGTCACCCCATAACGGGGCCTGGAACATGGGAAGTGGGGGCCCACAGACCTTAAATATATGTGGTTCCGCTCAGGAGACCCCCTGCTTCCATACTCTGTTATTAAAACTCACATTAAAGCAGCTTCATTACCTTAGTGGCTAGCCGCTAAGGTAATGAAGCTGCTAAGCCACAGTAGCTTGTTTATTGGGGGTGAGAGGGTGGGTAATGGTAAAGATAATATATTTTATAGGCGTATGTAACAGTTACAGACCAGATTAAAATGTGAGATAGCTTTAGTTTTGAAAGAATTTAGACTGGTGGCAGCTGTGAGATTCGCCGGTTGATTGTTCCAGTTGTGGGGTGCACGGTAAGAGAGGGAGGAGCGGACGGATATATTCAGCGCCACCCTTTAGCTGGCGAGAAAAGATTGCAAGTTTTTATAGTACTATATGCATATCGGAGCTTAGTGAAAAGTATTTTTTGGCAAACAATTTGATTTGGTCATTTTTGACTTACACTACCTGTTACAGCCAAACTGTTATAGCACTCTAAAAAATGTAGTGTGATAATGCCCTGTTATCAGAGCTTTGTGAATGGCTACACCGGCAATATCGCACTATAAAAGGGCACTTATAGTGCTATAATGCACTTATCGAAGTTTAGTGAATAAGTAATGAAAAGTTCAGTCCGCGCTCTGGCTCTTTAAGCTTGGATTGTTGATCCCTCTCAGTTCTCTTGCTGCTTCTGTGTTTATGAGGTGTCTCCACCGGAACCCCGATGGTGATACCAATATCAGCAAAACAAGAAAAAACACAAAAGCGCACCAAGATGAGAGATAGATATTGTATTAGCAACAAATAATAAAATTAGCAACTTACATATAAAATTTCTTTAATAATCCCCGATCTGGTGTCTATCACAGGAGTAGGGCATCACATAGGAAGTATGAAGGGTAATCTCAGTTCTAAGAGATCAGACCCGCGCGCTGGGGCTGTCTCTGTTTCCTCTCTTGTCCTCCACGTGTGGTAGCGTGGTGCAGAGTGTAGCACACATGTGCAGGAACCGGGGCCTTCAATAGGTGTCCTTAGGATGCCTGTCCGTTTTTGATAGCATAAAAACGATCGGAAAAAAGCAGGAACGGTACACTTGAGTGTGTACTGATGCCCTACTCCTGTGATAGACACCAGATCGGGGATTATTAAAGAAATTTTATATGTAAGTTACTAATTTTATTATTTGTTGCTAATACAATATCTATCTCTCATCTTGGTGCGATTTGTGTTTTTTCTTGTTTTAGTGAATAAGCCCCTGAAGCTTCAGAACTAATCAAATTTCAGCTTCTATTTATTTTGTGCTTGCCAAGAAGCAGTTCTTGGATTCTACTTATCAGCCTCACTATTTTTCATCCTCTAAATGTTTTGGACCCTGCAAATAGAAACCTCTAGCCACTTATATGGCAACCAGGGTTTTGTCACAAGTTCTCCATGGGGTTTGTTGGCCAACTGGTACGCAGGTAGAATTCTCAAATGTAAATGTAGTCATGGCTGGTCCAGTTTATACTTTCTGCCCCCTGTCACTTAAGTCCTAGTAGCTACAGGCAGTGGCAGGCTATCCTGTGGGGTTTACCCCCCTCCCTCATGCAGCCTTGTTGAGTGGCAGGAGTGGAGGTGGGGCGTGGTCTGTGAGTTACCCAATCCGGGTGCAGCCCAGGCACCCTCCCCTTCTGCCAGAATACAGCCTGAGGCTCACCAAAAGCCTGTCCTGTTTCCCCTTACCATCATGGATGCTCATCTCGCCTGAAACCTCACAGGTAACAAGCACATGACACCTGCAGCTTTAGCAAGGGTTAGCAAGATCTCCCAGAGGGGATGGGGGGGAGAGCAGTGCTACAATTGGAGGTGCTGCTGAGATGCAGGACAGGGCAGCCTTTCAGGGCAGTGCAGCACAGAAGAAGCCAGGGCCAGTTCCCTGATGCTTCACCAGGGACCCTGGGCACCCATTTCAAGTTAAGGAAGGGGGAACCGCTCTCTGAAGCTACACCAGGGAGGGGGTTGCCTAGACCCTTACCAAAGATAAAGACTATGTTGGGGCGTACACTGAGGGCATTGTTCCAGGGAGCGTGGATACCCTTCATAAGATAAATAAGAGACTGTTGGGGCGTACGCTGTGGGAAATGTCCAGGGAGAGTGTACCTTCTGTTTAATAGAGACCAGTGATTGGTGCGGATCCTGTGGGAAATTGTCCAGGGAGCGTGGATACCTTCTAGCTGCCTAAAAGTTGTGCTTGTTGGGGCGTACACTGTGGGAAATTGTCCAGGGAGTGAGTACCCTTCATCTACCTTAGAACATTGGTTGGGGCACACCCTGATGGGAAATCCAGGAAGCGTGTACCCTTCTAGCTGCATACAATTCAATGAAAGGAATGGCCCCTGAAGCATCGCCAAGGACCCTGTGTATCTTTTGCCCTCATAGACTATGCTATTGTGCTAAAAATGGAGTCCACCACAAGGACTGTGCTCTCAAAATGGCATTACTGCCAGAAAAAATGGGACCGCACGGGCTTGCAGCAAGTTGCAAGCTATTTTCTGCAAACTCAGTTGAAAGCTATTCAGCGCCAAGCAAGGTACCGCCCACCTCTGTGACTGGCTCTTTCGGAGCCGGGTCACACCATGTTCTTCTATGCTCCTGCCCTATATTCCACCTAGGGGAGGAGGCAACACCCAATATAGCAAGAGGAAAGAGCTGTAGTGTACTGCTGCTTATTTCACTGCCTCATACTGCTAAAGAAAACAATGTCTACCCTAGAGATTGCCAATTACTATCTACCAGAGGGCTACTTGGTCGTCACAGTGAATGGCCAGTGTCATCTGTGCTGTGTATGCCTGAACTGACAGCTCCTCAGAGGTGATGCTAGCCCCACTGCATGGTGCCAGCACTGCAGGGCCTTCTTCATGCAGCTTGCCAGTCCTGGGCCAGCCGATGCCAATTTCCTGCTGATCAAATGTGCATCCACACCAACCGGTGCGGTTGATTCAGAGGGATAAAAACCTGCGTCCAGTCATATACCTGTGGCTAAATCCCCTGGGTCTTTCAGGTCCTTTAGAGAATCCTCTTTATCTCAACAATCCGCCACGTCTGGAGTGTCATCACAGATGGACACTAGGTCCAGTAGCCCAAAACCAAACCAGTGGTGGAACCCTATGTTTCATTTGACGTCGGGTTACCAGTACGACGCGTCGCTGGACGGGAAGGTAAGTGTATTATAGAGGCCTCGCGCGGTCACCCGGCATTTAATTTAAATGCCTGGGGGGAGAGCGTGGGACCTCTATAACTGTTGCACCCTCCAGTTTGCGCACCACTGCTATAGAACATACTCTTAGGGCCTCATGCAGTAAAGGTTGATAAAAATTATCGCCAGGGCATTTAAATCGCCTTTTTTTGGGGCGTTGCTATCACGGTATGCAGCAAGCCTTCATTACCGTCCATAGCAAAATTCCCAAAACGAGCGATTTGCTGATAGCATAGAGCCTCTGAAAAGGCCTTACCCAGCTATACATTTCTGCTGCAGAGAGAGCGGCTCTGAGAGAGCCGCCTCTCCCAGCAAAAATGTCGCCCACAAATTATGTTTTTTAATATACATGTGTTTCATAGTGTAGATGTGCTGGGGGTCTCCGCAGCTGAACCGTGTTGGTTTTATGTCCGGGGACCCCCTGCTTCCCGAGATACAGGCACCTTTATGGGGTGCCGGTATCTCCTATGCTTTGAAATGTCCCGGTCACGTGACGCGGGACATTTCAATGCAGAGAGATATCGGCACTCCATAATGAGGCCTGTATCTTGGGAAGAAGGGGGTCCCCGGACATAAAATCAATGTGGTTCAGCTCCGGAGACCCACTGCACATCTACACTATGAAAGAAATGTATATTAAAAGATATTTAATTCACATCAATACACGCCCCCCTCCGCCCAAACACACACAGTAATGGGCAAAATAACTATTATCCAGATATGGAAAATAGATTATTTGCCCATTATTAAACACAACATTAGCATACATAAATAAAGTAAATAAATACAGTTCTACTTTCCACACCAGCATGTCCCTCTGTCCTCCGTTGCCAGAAAGCATATATACATAATAAAGACATTCTAATGGCCCCTATCCCCTTAATCACCGTAGTGGTTAATAACCGCTATAGTAATTAAGGGGTTCACCCACCCTGCCCCGATACAAACCCGGGAGGCCTAAGCACCATCCCTGGACTGACTATACCCCCCCTGTACCCATTGAGTAGTATAGTGTTACATCTTACCCATATAATAATAATATGGGCATGATAAGCCTCTATAGCACTCAATGGGCACCCTAATTACAATACATTAATGTACCAGACACACAATAATAAAACATAACTCCAAAAAAACATACTTCACTAAATAAAAACAGTAGCCAGCTAATCCAATGAATACAAGCAATAACAACATCAGTCGCGTTTCGACCCTACGGAGCCTGAGGAAGACCAGAAAGGGTCGAAACGCGTTGCTCGGATCACTAAGCATTTTTGAACTAACACAGCCACCGTCAAGGAATGGATTAGAGAGGAGGCAGCACTATACCCGGACGTGGAGCAAGCTAGCTGCGTGCCACGAAATCCACGAGTTACACCCTACAGACGGGCTGTTCTCTTTTTTTCTGTATTTTTATTGTATTTTTATGTGTGCCTTTTTCAGTGTTTTAAAATAATAAACTTCATTTGTAGTCTACCCGAAGCGAGACATTGTCCTGATTCGCACTGACACCGAGGAGGGGCTATCGGCTTACATTTCCTCACTGGGAAGCCAGCACCACTACTCTTTAAAAGAACTTAAAGATACCTCTATGTGATTTTGCTCACACAAGGCCGTGTGAGTATCATTCTATATTTATTTATATCTATTGTACACTAGACCCCCATTATCCCTGCAGGTCATAATCTATGAAGACCCCATCAGATAAAAGACATCTTCCCCTAGGACTGCACTCACACTTGCCCGTGTGAGTGTTTGCAGCTCTTTGCTGCTTTTTTATTTCATTTAGGTTTAAACTTTTGGTTATCCTATAAAGTTGTTTGTATTCCCTCTCTAACAAATTGTTTCTACATCTGTTCACTCCGAGGGGGATATCCTCACTGGGAGTTGAGAATTGCCGGAGAAAACCAGGAAGAAGATAAAGACCTGAAAAGAAGAAAGAAACCATTCCAGGAAATAAAAAGACAAGAAAACTGCAACGAAACCTTGCTGTGAGAGCATTTACACAAGGCCGTGTAAGTGTTTTTGTATATATTTCGATCATACCCACCAGTATCTATTTGATACCATATACACCCCACATTCCTCAACCTGTGCTTCCCCTTTTTTTCTCTATATTCCGTTACTCTTCTCACCTCAGTTTCGGGGTCCCTCCTTGTCCGTGATGAGCACAGCGTGACACTTCCCTGGTAAACACAGAGGCAAAGAATTTGTTTAATACCTATTCTGTTTCCTTATCTCCAAGAATCTGCCTGTCCATCTCACACTGAAAGGTTCCTATATTTTCTTTTCTCATTTTTTGTTATTAAGGTACTTAAAGAAGTTTTTAGGGTTGATATTACTTTCTATTGCAATCCTTTTTTCATTATCCATTTAACTAACTTGATTATCCTTTTGCAATTTTTGTTACATTCCTTATAGTTCTGATAAGATGCCTCCATCCCTTCTGACTTAAAGAATCTAAACGTCTGCCTCTTCTTTTCCATTTCCTCCCCTACCTGTTTATTTAGCCATATTGGTTTTGACTTATTTCTTTTATACTTATTGCCCAAGGGTATACAGTGATAAATAGAGGAGGAGGAGCAGCGTGAGGAGGGGACTAGCCACACGTGTTGTCGGCGTGAGCGCCCCAGCGTGTGTTTCCCCCAGCCCGGTGTTCCCCGTGACTGCAGGGAGACTTTGGTGACGGCTTTGGCGTCACAGAATTGGAGCTCTGCGGGACCAGTACAGGGATATCTTTGGACATTTACCTCAGCTTCTCACTGCCTGATATCACCCTGCTTCTTGTAAGTAGGGTTATGATTTTACCACTTCCGGATCACCAGTTAATTCTCACTGTCTATGGTCCTTTTTTATGACATAGTTCATTATGTTTTATTAAATTATTTTAGTCTGTTACTGTCTTTAGCATAGGCTGTCATTACCCAACAGTTATATGCTATGATCTGTTTTTGTTTATCTTCTCTCTTTTTACATGACCTGTGAGCAACAGTGTGGATTCTAGAGGATCACAGGACTCAACTTTTTGGACATTATCTGGCGCCAGGTTTATTTTGATTCATGTTTATTCTGTCTGTACTGGACAGTAGTTATCAGGCAGCCTATCCTTATTTTAAGTGTGTATTTTTTATTTATTACTAGTTAGTTATTTAGTCACTTTAGAGCTTTATTCACAGCATTTTTTTCTGAATGTTTTAAAGATTGCCCATTTATCTTCTACATTTGTCCCTGCAAAAACATAATCCGAATGTATTACTTGTAGATTAATCCTCAATTTATTAAAATCTGACTTTCTAAAGTTTAAGGTCTTTGCTGAACGAAAGTAATCTGATTTTTGATCATTTATTTCATTTGAGACCATGTTATGATCACTTTTACCAAAATGTTCCAGGATTTGAATATTTGCTATTACTTCTACATTGTTTGATACTACCAAATCCAGTACTGCCCCTCTCCTGGTTGGTTCCTCAATAATTTAGGCATATAATTGTCTTTAAGCACCCCCAAAATCATGTTTCATTTTGTTGTAATGCTAATCTCATTAACCCAGTCTACAGCATGCCTGGAAAATGAAAATCACCCATTGTGTGAACATGACCTAGTTTTTATGCCGTCTCCATTTACAAAAGTATTTTAGCTTCCTCAATCTCACAGATATTTGGTGGTTTATAGCATATCCCTACATACTTTTACCTCCACAGACTCAGTACCACAAGATTGGCGTAAAGCAGATGTGGTGCCTATATTTAAAAAGGGAGCTAGATTAAAACCGGCAAATTACAGACCTGTAAGCCTGACTTCAATAGCAGGGAAACTACTTGAAGGTTTAATACGGGATAATATTCAGGAATACCTAATGGAAAACAAAATTATTAGTAATAGTCAGCATGGATTTATGACGGATAGATCTTGCCAAACTAACCTTATTTGTTTCTTTGAGGAGGCAAGTAGGTATTTAGACCAGGGTAATGCAGTTGATGTGGTCTACTTAGATTTTGCAAAGGCTTTTGATACGGTTTCACACAAGAGGTTGGTGTACAAAATAAAGAAAGTTGGACTCAGTAATAATATATGCACCTGGATTGAAAACTGTTTAAAGGACAGACAACAGAGGGTTGTCAAAAATGAAACTTTTTCAGGTTGGGCTAAAGTCGTGAGTGGAGTACCTCAGGGATCGGTACTGGGATCCCTGCTTTATAACTTGTTTATTAATGACCTTGAGGTTGGGATCGAGAGCAAAGTCTCCATCTTTGCTGATGATACTAAATTGTGTAAGGTAATAGAATCAGAGCAGGATGCAATTTCTCTTCAGAAGGACTTGGAGAGACTGGAAACGTGGGCAGGTAAATGGCAGATGAGGTTTAATACAGATAAATGTAAGGTTATGCATTTGGGATACAAAAATAAAAAGGCAACTTACAAATTAAATGGAGATATATTGGGGGAATCCTTGATGGAGAAGGATTTAGGAGTGCTTGTAGACAGCAGGCTTAGAAATAGTGCCCAATGTCATGCAGTAGCTGCAAAGGCAAACAAGATCTTATCTTGCATCAAACGGGCAATGGATGGAAGGGAAGTAAACATAATTATGCCCCTTTACAAAGCATTAGTAAGACCACACCTTGAATATGGAGTACAATTTTGGGTGCCAACCCTAAGAAAAGACATTATGGAACTAGAGAGAGTGCAGAGAAGAGCCACCAAATTAATAAAGGGGATGGACATTCTAACTTATGAGGAGAGGCTAGCTAAATTAGATTTATTTACATTAGAAAAGAGGCATCTAAGAGGGGATATGATAACTCTATACAAATATATTCAGGGACAATACAAGGAGCTTTCAAAAGAACTATTCATCCCACGGGCAATACAAAGGACTCGGGCCGTCCCTTAAGGTTGGAGGAAAGGAAATTTCACCAGCAACAAAGGAAAGGGTTCTTTACAGTAAGGGCAGTTAAAATGTGGAATTCATTACCCATGGAGACTGTGATGGCAGATACAATAGATTTGTTAAAAAAAAGGTTGGACATCTTTTTAGTTGGGAAAGGTATACAGGGATATACCAAATAAGTATACATGGGAAGGATGTTGATCCAGGGATTAATCTGATTGCCAATTCTTGGAGTCGGGAAGGAATTAATTTTTCCCCTTAATGGGGTTTTTTTGTTTGCCTTCCTCTGGATCATTAAGTTTAGATATAGGATAAAGTATCTGTTGTCTAAATTTAGCATAGGTTAAACTTGATGGACGGAAGTCTTTTTTCAACCTCATCTACTATCTACTATGTAACTATCTAACTATGTAACTTCTATACACAAGGTCTCTACATTTTCATTATTCCTTTCATAAACATCTTCCCTTATAATAGGTTTAAGATCCGATTTAACATATAAGCATACTCCACCTCCTCTTCTATTTGCGATCCTTCCGAAAAGGGAATAACCCTCTAAAGTAACTGCCCAGTCATAAGTTTCATCCCACCATGTTTCTGTAATGCCTATGATATCATACTGCTCCCTTGCAGCTATTATTTCAAGCTCCCCCATTTTATCTGTCAGGCTTCTTGCATTAGCAAGCATGCATTTAAGTTTTTTTTTCTGTCTGTACTATTATCTTATCTGCTGCTTCCTTTCTGCGCCAATTTTGTTTAGTCTTTAGAAGTTTTTTTAGTATTATCTGTATTTACTATGGGTATCTCACTGCTTGTCAAACTCGCTCTTGCCCCCCATTCTACCTCCATAGCCCCTTGTTTCCTCATCTATTCTACTTAGTTTATCTGTTTCATTACCCTCCCCCCTCCATCCTTGTTTAAAATCTCCTGCAACCTTTTTAAAATTCTCCCCCCTAGCACAGAAGATCCCTCTTCATTGAGGTGCAATCCGTCCCTAACATAAAGATAGCAATTCTCAGAATTGGAGTCCCGGTGCTCTAAAAAAAAACAAACGCTCCTTCCTACACCACTTTCTTAGCCATCCCTAATCTCTGACTGACTCCCTGCGGTAGCGTATGGCACTGGTAGTATTTCAGAAAATACTACTTTGGAGGTCCTTGCCTTAAACTTTTGGCCTAGATCCCTGAAATATTTTTTTAGGGCCCTCCATCTTTCTCTAACTTTGTCATTGGTGCCAACATGTGCCGGGCCAATCCCAGCCCCTCCCAGCAATCTGTCTACCCGATCCACAATGTGCCGAACCCGAGCACCCGGGAGACAACAAACTGTTTTGTTCATGCAGTCAAATGAGATCTATCTGCTGTGAAGTATAGATGCACCTCCATGACAATATCTATCTTTAACAATTGCTTTTTAAAAAGTGTTACTATCTGAGTGCATTTCTTTTGGGTATTTACCTAATATAAATCATTGTCACTACGATCTGCACCATGCTGCTGTTTTCTTTCTTACATGGGATTCGAATACTACACTTCTTTGATCACAACATCTTAGTACTACATCGTTGGGTTAAGAATCAGTACCCTGAGTCCTTTATGTGGTTTGATATCTGATTTTTATCTCCACTCTTTGAGTGTGTATTCATGTGATTTGTTGGATTTTTTTCACATTGCTATACAATATTGCACTATATTTTATATTTGTTTTTTTCTGGTTCTTCGCGCTATCCACACTCCTGAGACCAGTACTTAAAAGGACCCTAGAGGAAGGTTAATCTTGGGTTTGAGCTGCAAAACCGGTTGTTTATTTTCTTACATAGTTTGCACTTTATCACCACTTTATATTTATTATAAAGTTTGTTATACACAGTGTATATTCACTTGTATCTGTAACACCAGTATTGTTTAGTTTTTTGGGGATTTACTTACACAATTATAGAGTGCCGGGTGAAATTTTTGTTTCTGTTCACTTAGCTGTACTCAACCTCTGAATCCTACTTGGGCACCATCTCTTGACCCACGATGCTATGCTCCTCAACAGCTGATGCGAAGAAGTCCACGGTCATATGTTGATCAGACATCTCAGGTATGTTCTTTCCTTCTTTCTTTTCCTTCTTTCTATTCTTGTGTCTTCTCTTCTTCGTAATCCAAAAGGGGCGGAGATGTTGCCCCTTCATGGTATATGAATGGGTCAACTCATCCCACAACCTTCCTGGTAGGCCTAAACACCCACCACGGGCCAAATACTACTTTCACCAACCCCTTCTACCCCCAATAAACCGGGCACTGGTATTTAACCCCTTCATTAACTTAGTGGTTAGCCGCTAAGGTAATGAAGCTGCCTGTTAATGTATTTTTATTACATGACATTGAAGCAGCGGGTCTCCGGAGCTGAAATTAATGCGTGTCAGCGCCGGAGACTCCCGACTTCAATCCAATGCAGTAAAAATATATATTTTTCGTCTAAGTCATACGTAAATCCCATCCAGCAACCCTTGAGGTGGCGAGATGAGAACTGTGAGTTGCCTGCTAGTTGCAGCCTCAATTAGATTAGCGAAGCTTCTAGAATAGGTAGATTTCTAAAAAAAAAAATGCGAGATTGAGCATTTTTTGAGCTCCAGCTCGGTTTGTCTGAGCAGGAGAGCTACTACTCGAGGAGATACACTTCTCGAATGAGTTTGGCCTGCTATCAAAGCTTTCAGAATAGCTACACATGCAAATTCGTTTGAGAGGAGCTCAAAAAGCTTGATGAGTTAGTTATCGAAGCTACTAGAATAGGCCCCTAAGTGTGGAAGTGAGATCACTTCCATCAGTATTCTCTCAGATAGTGAGAGTTGGAGCTCTCATGCTGGTCCCCGTCATCCTGTGCACCTTGTCTGGGCAGCATGATCAGAAAGTTTCTTTTTCACTTTCCTCTTACTATCTGCCCTTTTTTCTTGTTAGCATGTCCACAGTGTGGACAGTAGTATGCAGGACATTTATTTACGTGAGGATCTGGCTCCATATGCGTTTTTTCTCCACAGTGCTCGTTTTGGAGAACAGAGCCCCTAATCATTTTGAATGGTATTCCACCACCCCATTAATGAGGATTTACAATTCCTCTTCAGTGAATTTAATGCTTCTTATTCTTCCAGCAGCAAGTTCAACAGCAGCAGCAGCAGCAGCCACAGCTACAGCAGCAACAGAGGTGAAAGCCTCCACAGTCATGTTCTCACCTGTAGGGTCAAGCTAAAATGACTGAAAACCTTCCCTATGTATTGCGTATTTATTTTAATTTCAATGTGCTCATAGACGTTACGTTTCAGTAAAGCACATGTATTATGTGAGTGGAACACGTGCGTTAATTGGAACACACATTAAATGGCTCCCAATGCGCATGTGCATTGTATTGTATTTCGTGTCTTTGCACTATTAATGTACCTCTACGGCATTTATCGCTATGATACTACTTTTGGTGATGGGCGCAATTAGCTTTGTCGATTCCCGTTAAACTCAGGGAAATGTATGTATTTTTTTATTTATATAACGCCCACAGTGTTCTCAGCACTCTATAAAGACAATACTGTACAGATAATTATAATATAATAAATGCAACAAAGTCAGACAATAGGAAAGGAAATTCCTGCCCTGAAGAGCTTACAATCTAAGTGATATGTTGGGAAACTTGCAGAAACAGCAGGTGAGGGAATAAGTGCAGTAGATGGCAGTGCTTGGCCGGAGTGACTTTGGGACAATAACCAAGAATCCAGGCTATTGGCATGCTTCATTCATCAAAGGTGCATTGTAAGGTTTGTTTTGATGGTGGGGAGAGATAAGGTGCAGTGAGGGAAAATGATTTAAGGTGAGAGAGAGAGCTGTAGATTTAAAGGGGTGGAAAGGAGACAGTTACAGTATGGCCATAATCTGCTGTGGATTTTCAAATCCTCCATCCCTAGGCATTTATATATGTCCTACCACCTCCTTGGTGCCGCCTTCAATCTCCTTTGGAATCCCATGGCCATATGACACTATGGACGTCATCAACGTGACGGCGCATGGTGTCACATTGCCATGGTAACATGACATCATGACATCATTTGACGTTGTGATGCCGTGTGACGTCACGTTGGGCTGTCCGCAGCATCATTTGACACTGGGATTCTTAAGGAGATGGAAGGCAGCACCAAGGAGGCAGCAGGACACATTAAAGTGCATTCCCATGAGGCCCCTTAGGCCCAGGAGCGCGGCAAATGCATATGAGGGTGGAAAGTTTTGCCATCACCAAATCTTGCCGCCCTAGGCCCGGGCCTAATGGGAATTTCGCTACTGGGTAGAATGCAGGAGACGAGCAGGGGCATAGCGAGAGACCAAAGCTGATATGTAGGGAGGAGCAGATGAGTGGAGAGCCTTAAAAGTAAGGAGAACAACTTTGTAGGTGATCTGAAATTTAATGGGAAGCCAGTAGAGGAATATAAAGATGAGATGAGTTGATACTATTTTGGGAGAAAGTGAAATTATTCTAGCAGCTAAATTTTGGATTGATTGTAGGGGAAAAAATTGTGAGGCAGGGAGGCCTGTTGGCAATAAATTACAATAATACAGATGGGAGAGGATACGGGATGCATTCGAGTTTTAGCAGTAGATTGACGGATGGATCTTTGCAATATTACGGAGGAAGAAGCGAAAAATGTTGGCCATGCCATGAATGTGAATTTACTTACCAGTATGCCCTCCTACTGTATCTCCTTTCTACCAATTAGATTGTAAGCTCTTCGGTGCCGGGATTCCTTTTCCTAAATATTACGTTTATGTCTGAAGCACTTATTCCCATGATCTGTTATTTGTAGTATTTGTTATTTATATGATTGTCACATGTATTACTACTGTGAAGCGCTATGTACATTAATGGTGCTATATAAATAAATAGAACAATGAATGACAAAGCTGCACACCAATTACATAGAATAATATACTTGAAACAACCGGTGCTCCTGGTTCAGGGAAATCTGCCTGAGTATTCTGTATACGTAGAAAAAATGATGATCCAGGGCACAAACGGAATTCCAAAAAAGAATTTTAATGTATCATAACAGCACCAAAGTACGACGTTTCGTCCTTCTATGAGGACTTTTTCAAGTGACTGGCATGCAAAGAATTGAAAAAGGTCTAGTATAAGTAGCCAATAAACATGTGAATAAACTTAACATAATCATCCCCCAATTATCCCACGTTGACATCCAGCTGTCTCATAAAGCCTCCACATTGTGTACATGTCCATTCGCAATCCGGTCGCGCTGACGTCATCATGGTGGTCCTTCATCTGATGTTGCTCCTGATTGGTCCTGACATCTCGCGAGAATGGCTGACGTCATCATAGATAGCTCCAGGTCTTCTACCTGCTCTTCGCGCATGCGCAGTATCACTGCGCATCATCCGGTCGTGCTGTTTTCCTCCATGTTGCTCCTCCTTTATGCAGCTCCTCTGTGGTCCCAATATCTCGCAAGACTGGCTGACGTCATCCTGGGTGGATACGGGTCCTTCTCCTCACATCTGATGGTCGCCGCCTGTCCGCTTAAGAAAAAGATATAAGCCATCCATTTTAAAAATAGTTTAATATTTATTAATTGGGTTGTAGTGGCACTGTATTTATTTCACTGATGATTACTTCTTTCTTCCCATTATGTGATGACCATGCTTCTCCCCTGCGGTGTCCCATGGTATGCCAGGATCCACAACTCCCATACATTCATTCCAGGATATGAGAGGGAAATACAGCAAAGCACTTTTACTGCGCATGCGCGAAGAAGCGGACAGGCGGCGACCATCAGATGTGAGGAGAAGGACCCAAATCCACCCAGGATGACGTCAGCCAGTCTTGCGAGATGTCGGGACCACAGAGGAGCTGCATAAAGCAGGAGCAACATGGAGGATAGCAGCGCGACCAGATGATGCACAGTGATACTGCGCATGCACGAAGAGTAGGTAGAAGACCTGGAGCTATCTCTGATGATGTCAGCCATTCTCGCGAGATGTCAGGACCAATTAGGAGCAACATCAGATGAAGGACTACCATGATGACGTCAGCACGACCGGATTGCGAATGGACATATACACAATGTGGAGGCTTAATGAGCCAGCTGTATGTCAATGTGGGATAATTGGGGGGTGATTAGGTTAAGTTTATTCACAAGTTTATTGGCTACTTATACTAAACTTTTTTCAATTCTTTTCATGCTAGTCACTTGAAAAAGTCCTCATAGAAGGATGAAACATCGTACTTTGGGGCTGTTATGATACATTAAAATTCTTTTTTGGAATTCCGTTTGTGCCCTGGATCATCATTTTTGCTATATAAATAAAGACATACATAAATACAAAAGTAAAGGGAAGAGTAAAATGTCACTCCTAGGCAACGTGCTTTGGTGACATGATAAATATAGTACCATTTACTCTGATAAAAAAGGGGGTTATTAAGCCACATTTAGAGGAAATATGAAACTCTCAGTATTAGACATATTAAATTTAAGGTGGCGGATCACCATCCCCAAGGGTATAGCCAGGAGGCAATCCAAGACTTGGAACTGGAAAGCAAGAGTGAGGGTAGGGGTGGATAGTTATATCTGCGTATCATTAAGGCCAAAAGAGTTGGTGAGGTCACCAAGTGATAGTGTGTAGAGCGAGAAAAGGAGAGGTCCCAGAACAGAGCCTTGAAATATATCAACAGACAGTGTGACAGAAGATGAAGAAATGTTAGCAACAGAGGCAGAAAATGTACAATGAGAGAGGTACGATGAAAACCAGGATAGGGCATGGGAATTAAGAAAGTTGATCAGACGGGATAACACAAGACCTTTTAGCAATTTGGAGGCAAACGGCAGGAGGGATACAGGGCAGTAGTTAGTAAGGCATGTAGAGTCTAGGTTGTTTTTGAGAATAGGTGTGATCACTGCATGCTCAAAGGAAGAGGGGAACGTTCCAGTGGTCAGAGAAGAATTGAAGATGTTGGTGAGAATTATTTTCATAAATAAATTACTATTTAGGTTATTTCACATTATTTGCCCTAATTTAACACAGCTCTGGGTTAAACATAGCGAAAGGAAATATATTGGCTCAACTGAATGGGCTGTTAGGAGTCTTCCTGTGCCGGAAGGTGTATTATGGAATAGCACTGCTTAAAAAACATGAGCCGCAGTGTCTTATTGGTTTGGACACAGTATTTAAGATACAATATGCCAAGTAGTTTGTTTAGTTTATGCAACACTGGACAGTCTGAGTTGGCTATAAGTCTACAGGGAATGTAACAGTAATTGTAGATTATTATGTTCACTACCTATCAATTTATACCAGAACAGTTATTTTAATACTAAATGTCAGCATGCATAAAGTGCACGCTTTCTAAAAGACAGAACAATTTGCTGCCACTGGCAAAATTAAAGCACATTCTTACATATTATCTAAATAGCAGTGGAACTGAATGCATTGCGTGCCACAGCACATTTCTTGTTATTCAAAACATTATTTGTCAGTATTCATTGAAGTAGAACCATCCTTTTATCTTTTTCATTTCCTGCTTCTCAAAGTGATGGCCCATTATCACAAGAAAACTGAAACGCAAGAATGTACAGTAATTGTTAATGTTCACACACAAATGTGGAAGCAAAGGATTTGTAGTTTGGAAGCTGAGTGCATGTAAAACAAAAACATGGTATAATTCAACAGTATTTTCAATGGGGGTAAATCAAATTCTTTTCTATACGTTTAAAAATGTTTTCCCTACAGCACGTTATGGTATGTGATGAAGATACTTTAATTTAAAGTAATCTGGTTTAAAAACATTGTTCTGTAACAAATAGGGATATAAACAAGGATTCATCAAGTTCCAATGCGGTGTATTGACTCGAACAACAGTTAAATCTGGATCTGGTGGGAAATTCCCCATTGGAGCTCGATGAATCAGCCCCATATTTTTTTTTTGCATCCCATGGATACATATATTCTGACAAACTTGCTTATTCATTAGGTTTATAAAAATATGCTCTTGAAAACAAGATTGAAATATTTGTCAAAGAAGAAGAACTAGCAACGGTTACATTGTTGTGTAATAATATTGTTAAATCATTCAGGTAGAGAAGGGTTGAAATAAACGAATTAAGTATTGCTTTTATTTATGTTCAAATAAACTAGTGGGAAAATGTTAAATCCTTTTTTCATCACAACAATAAAAGATGCTAGTGTTTTATTGCCTTTGTAATATTTGTCAAGTAGAGTTTGTTAACACTAATTAAAATGTAAGGGATTCCATTCTCTTGATGCTACATGAAATTTCGGAAATATTTTTTTTGTAGTGAGATATATTTGGTACAAGTTGAACATGTCTGTACTTATCAAACCAATAGGACTAGCTATAACTGTTCTCCTCTTGAGAGCACAGGGTATTTTATGCTACTTGGAGGGGGCTGAAGCCAATTCTAGAAGAGCAGAAAGAAGTCAACACTATTATCCAATAATGTTTGGCTCTCCGTACTGTGAACAAATTAAGCTTTCAATGGTTTGACTTGCATACATACACGCAGTACAGTTTTATATTGCAGAATGTTATAAGGGATCTGTCCGAATATTCAGGATGAATGCTTACAGGAATTGACATCAACATCTCTGAAGCTACCACGACCATCTTGCCTCCTGGCAATCCCTGCCCTCACAGGAAGTAAGCCTCACTTTGAACTTTCATTGCCAGCCGCTGCCTCTGGTCTTTAAGTATCAGGCAGTTGCTATCCAACCTTGCTCATGCAAAGTACTTGTTACCTTGTCCTGTCTGAGCTCTGCCTTGCCTTTGTTTTGCCTGCTGCCTATCTCAACCTCAGAACCGGAACTGACTTACCTTTGCCTGCTGCCTGCCTTGACCTCGGAACCGGACCTGACTATCCCTGCATTTCAGGCCTCTGATCCCAGGCCAAGGTCGGTGTATTACTCCCTACTTCTGCCCTGCGGGTCCGTATCCTGTTCAGCAGTCAGCAACGTTACACTTTAAATAAAGCTGGGGACACTGAACAAGTAAATGTATTATTTAAAAAAAAAATATATATATATATATATATAATTTTGTAGACCAATTAAGAGAACTGCTCTTTTAAAAATGAAGATCTGTAGTGTTAAAACAGTAAAATGTTTTTGAACCTCCTACAATTAGCAAAGGGTAAACATGTAGCACTTTTAATTGATTACCTATTCTGATTATATTTTCACTGCAAGCCATTGCACTGATGTAAAGTAGTATCATTTTTAAATCATTGAAGCATTTTCCTGCATTAAGTTATTGTCTTTACCAGTCCCTAGCAACTCTAATTAGAAAATAATAATATGTTGCACAAATGTCCAAACTCCAGCAAATCAGTGCTTTATATCTTCTCTTTTCTCTCTACATACTCTCTCTAGGTGCCCTAACCACATCTCTTGGGTTCAAATGTCACCTCTATGCTGATGACTCCCACATTTACTTTTCAATCCCTGACCTTACACCTGGTGTACAGACCAAAGTTTCTGAATGTCTCTCCGCTATATCATTCTGGATGGCTCTCCGCCGACTTAAACTTAACATGTCAAAAACGGAGTTCCTCGTATTTCCTCCCAAACCTGGCCCTACTACCTCCTTCCACATTACTGTTGGAAGCACTATAATAAACCCAGTAGCACAAGCACACTGCCTACAGGTCACACTCGACCACTCTCTCACATTCTCCTCAAATTCAAAAGGTAGCTAAATCCTGTTGTTTTTCCCCCCGTAATATTACAAAGATACGCCCTTTCCTCTGTTGCTTGACTGCTAAAACTCTGACAGAGGGCCTCATTCTTTCCCGTCTCAACTAGTGTAACCTCTTGCTGTCCGGCCTTCCTGCCTCTCACCTGTCTCCCTACAATCTATCCTTAACTCTGCTGCCAGAATCACTCTACTCTTTCCTAAATCTGTCACAGCGTCTACCCTGTTGAATCCCTTTCCCTGCTTCCTATCAAACCCGCATCACACACTCAATTCTCCTCACTTTTAAACCTTTACACTCTTCTGCCCCTCGTTATATCTCAGCCCTACTTTCTCACTATTCACAATCCCGACTCTTGCATTATGCTCAAGAATGTCTTCTTTCTTCCCCTTTTGTGCCTCTTGCCCTTTGCCGCCTTTTACCTTTCTCACTGACTGCCCTACACCTCTAGAATGCCCTTCCCCGCAATATCCGACTAGCACCCTCTCTATCCACCTTTAAGACCCATCTTAAACCACACCTCCTTAACGAAGCATATGAATAGCTCAGTGGCTGATACTATACACCTCTTACATAAACCTTGGCCCCTTGCAGACGCACTTACCAGAACAGCTTCCTACTGTCTTTGTACATTCCTCCTTCTTACCAATTAGATTGAAAGCTCTTCGGGTCAAACTCCTATTCCTAAAAGTCACTTTTATCTCTGAAAGCACTTCTTCCCATCATGTGTTATTTGTATTATTTGGTATTTATATGATTATCACGTGTATTACTGCTGTGAAGCGCTATGTACATGAATGGCACTATATAAATAAAGCTATACATACACACATACATATTTTGCTGCAATTTTCCAAGCGCGATTTACATAAGGGTTTCTTGTAATGTATTCTGTAAGGTTTCCCAAGAGCAAATATTAAGAGAGATGTAAAGTAGATATGCATCAAGATTAGCTGCTTGTTAAGGAGTTGGTAGAGAAGGAGAAAAACTGGAAGAGAACTACTGTAGGTATCAAAAAGGTAGAAAGGAGGCTGCGTACCCCATAAAAAGATTATATATTGGTCATGGAAAAACAGGGCAATGGAGAGCCCTACCAACGTTTCACGCTTCACAGAGCGCTTTCTCAAGACAATTGGTACGTTATAGGGTGTTATCATGCTCAATCTTCCTGGTGTTATTGTTAACAACAGCGTCACTTATTAGTGAGCTTACCATCCGGGACTGCAACCCAGTACCTGTCTTCTATCAAGTTTATGTTTAGGGGTCCCCCCTACAAGTATCTGGTTATTCATTCATTCATTTATCCTACTGTTGGGGTCTTTAGCATTACGCAGTCACATGGTCTGTTAAGGAGTTTGAACTGTGTTTTACTTCCAGATATTAGGTGTTCTACAGAACAGCACAAACTTCAGCTCCTTCATTTAAAAGCAGGATGGTAAAACAGGTCTTCTAAAAACAAGGGTAAACTTACAAAACAAGGGGGGGGGAAGGGTGGTCTGTTTAAATGATAGTATTAGTACATAGTCCCACAATGTTTTAGATACGAATAACAGTGCTGAGTCTGCAGATTTTATGCCATATTTACTAATCGGTGCTCTTCCATAAGATACCTTCCACCCTGGAAGACCCAGTAGGGTCTGTTCAAGGCAATGGGCCATAATGTGTCTTCTAATGCTGCTTAAAGAAGTTTGATGGAATAGCACTGCTTAGTAAATACGGGCCTTGATGTTCAAAATTCAATAATTAAATATTTTAGTTAGAATGTCTTACTGTACATACTCCCACTCTAAACAGCTGCAATGAAATGTTCTTGTTAGAATAAAGGTTTCATTGCAGGCATGTAATTTGCTGCTGTCTATAACCACCAACCAGTATTTTCCAGTTTATCTAAAAATATATATATTTTTGTAAATAATATATTTTTAAAGTCCAGCTGAATATTCAGTTCTTTGGGAGAAGCATATTACCCATACAGGAGCAGAGTCAATCATTTACGCCTACATTACTGACTCCAGATGCACTTGACCTCCTTGACTTGCACTTTTAATAAATGTACTTTTACTCATACTGTGCCTGTCTCCTAATATACAATATAGATTATAAATTCTTCATGGCAGGGTCCCTTTTCCTTCTGTCATTTATTTTCTGCTGTTACCCCCATTGTTTGTATTTTGTTTTCCCAGTATGGTAGTTTTGTAAGGAGCTGCATACATTGTTGACGCTATATAAATTAATTATGCATATGTACATAAATACAAATATTGAATTTTATGATTAGTTAAAGCAATATGTACTGTACTGTATAGGTACCTTTCTTTCTTAAAAAAGAAATCCAACATAAATCTGTTGAACATCTATTAAACAAACTTTTTGACTCGGATACAAAATCTGAGTTGTTGCAAACAGAACATTATTATGAAAAGGACATCATTTAAAATAGTACAAATGAGTCATATTTGTAATGAAGCAATGATTGTTGAACTAACAGTAATGGAACAGAACAGGACACAGTGCAATGCAAAATACCACAGTCTAATACATTATTAAAAACGTTAGGGTCTGTTTACCGTGGCTACAAAACCAGGACAAAAAATGACACCAGATTTATCAAAGAAAAATAATAATGCTGTAGTGCTATATTTAAAAAGTTACATTTAGATGATGGGCACAGAATTAACTTCCCACAAAGACAAGTTTAGGTATATTTATATAATATTTCAAATGTTTAATGTTTACTTGTGTAACCCTTCTCCCCCCCCACCCCCCGGACTCATCTGCCATATCTAGGGTGTGTGAGGGCGGATTACATGTACTGGGTGGTGCGTACCTGCTTGGAACAGGAGGGCCTGAGTCTCCCGCGGTGGTGTGGGGGATCACAGGACCAGGCTTCCAGGGTATTAGCCTCCATTCTCTTAGTGGTGGTGCAGCGCCTCCATCCTCTATACCTTCCCAGTGTATGTGGTAGGACCCGTATAGAAGAGTGACCCCTGGTCCCAGGGTGGATGCTCCAGAATCACACAACAGTCTTTAGTAAAAGGTAATGTCTCTCTTTATTTCTCCGAGCCGCGCTCGGCAGTAGTAGCAACAACAACAGCTGCTGCAACAACAGCAATCTCCACAGCACACACGACCCTCCACTCTGTACAGGCCTTTCCTCCTCTCCTTCCCTCCAAGTGTGCACTCCGACAGGATGCACTGTGGTGGGGCCTCAATACCCCACTGCCCACCTCAGAGGGTATCCTCTGGGTGGGGGATGGATTCTCCCCATCACCCCTTCATCGGGGTGAGGGGCATTGGTCCACCTGAACTCGGCTCGCTCTCCAAATGTACTAGGCCTGAGTTCTCTCTTGCTTGCTCGCTTGCTCCCAGGATGGAGCTTTGTCTACTCCTCCAACTCCCAGGACAGAACAGCTCCAGAGCCCTATCAGAACGGACTCCAGAGTAGACTAACTGTCACTTACAGGAATGGGCTGCTAAATAGTCTTAGCCCCACCCCTCATGATGTCAACAGGACCTCCCCATCTGTCTCACGCCTGCAGCAGAGTCGGGCCTGCATCTATCACTCAGGGCAGGGCTTGAAGGGGGGGAAACCCATGATTACTACCGGTGCCTGCCCTTAACAGGACTTACCTCAGTAGGAGAAAGATATGTATAGCCTGTGCTGTTTAAAGGGGTCTACACTTGGAACAAGTTACTTGATATTTATATTTTTGGGGGGAGTTACAGAATTTATAATTCTACCTTTCATTAGCAAAACAGCTCAGGGTACATGACAACAAGTAATTGGTATGATAGAGGTAACAGTGTTTTAGTTGCTAAGAAATCTGTATTCATTTTTCACATGCCTTTTGTACTTGCCTGCTAATTGAGACTGGTCCCCGACGTAATGCTGCAGTTAAACTACTATCAATTCAATTGGTAGTGGCTGAAAGATTACCAAAACTTGGCAATATAAGTGATGAAATTCCCAGAACATTGCTTTAACTCTAACAAGGTATTCTCTCTGTTTTGAGCTTAAGTCTTTCATTCAAAAGTACCTCTTCATTCTTTCTCAAAGGCTCTGTAATCTTCCAGAATGGGACTGTTTATTAATAATAGTGGTGAAGCCCCAAGCATAGCATCTCCAGTAATGTTTCCAATAATCAATCAGTAGCATGTCAAAGGTTTAATCTTTGTTCTGGACACTGCCTTAAACCCTCAGCTAAGTTTGTCTGTTGCCTGTGTATGATCTCAGACTGTTCTGCGATCAGGGTCCATATGTAACTGTTTCTTTTGCCAGTCAATCAGTGGGTTATGGCAGTTTAACCAGAGTAGTCCCTGAAATACTAAAAAATGTGGAGCATTGTAAGGGAGTGAATGAGTTAAATCTCTCCCTCTGCAAGGATCAGGAAACTACACACTGGTCTCAAGTTTCCTACCTGAGCTGCTATTTAATTAATTCCTGATTGAACAGGATTTAAAAGGCAGGAAGTAACCGCTTGTCAGAGTCCCTGTTAGAGTTCCAGTTCATGCTCTGAAAGAGAGAAGGGTCACAGAGGATTAACTGTGGCCCAGCTGGGATTCACACCCAGCACCAAACGAGCTGCAGCTCGCAGGGACCCAGGCTTCTTGTTCATCAGAGGTATTTGCCTGGGAAAATTGGGGACCCCAAAGCCCCGCACCACTGAGAAGCGTGCACAGAAATAGGGCAAGAGACTTACTGGGAGCAGCAGGACTGCAACACCTGCATTTGACGTTCACCTGGAGAAAACGTAGACGCCGGACCATCAAACTATAAGGATTTATATTTTGTTTCCAGAAATTGTTTTATATGTTTTTTGGGCTGGAAACTGAGCTAGCAATCCAGCCAGGTAGCTAGGGCCTGTACTGATTAGTAAGTCTCCAAGGTAGAGTAGGCTTTCTTTTTATTTTACCTGAAAAAGACAGTAGTCCAAATGTTTTGTTGTGTTTGTGGAGAAATAAACCACTCAACATTTTAGTACAGCCTAAAATGCATTGTGTGGACTATTAACTGACCTCACCAACAGGGCTGCTCCATCATAAGCATCAGTCATATCAAAGTGGAGATCCTCAATATTTTGCTTAATTTCCATGCGAAAGGGTTTAGTTTGATGCATAATATCAGAGACGAACACTCAATGGCTTGTACAATTTCTGCAGTTTTTTTTTTTTTTAATTGTAGGGAAACCATACTTCAGTGCAAAGTTGAGATCCATAAAATTGTTGGATGCCCCAGAACCAAAGAGGGCCTGGCCTATCAGCAGATGACCTTCCCTCCAGGATAGGGTGTCAGGTACTGTAACATGAAATGTCTTGTTTTAAACTTTGAGGGTTTTTCACCTTGTCCTTGGCTCAACAAAAACCCTCTTTTTAATGTTGAGTCAAATCGTTTCCCTGTGATGGGAGAGTTGGGAAAGCATTAAGTCAATGTCCTTCTAATGTGAATTTGTCATGTTGATTCCTTTCTGCAGGTGTCACTGCACCCTGGCACATCCCAATTTGCATGGGCTCCGAGGTCTCTTTCCAAGATTATTCTGTACGTGATTCCAGATGACTCCCCGCTCGCCTGTCTGCGTTCAGCTCGTCGTTTATATAGCCTTTTAGTCAATTTGCAAAGACAAATCTGTGAGACTAGTTAAAGTGAGAGGAATCACAACCTGAGCCAATTCACCCTTTAATTCTTAGTCCCTGATTAAATACTGCGGTTAAACTACTATCAGTTCAATTGGTCATGCCTGCAAGATAACGAAATCTGGCAATATACGTGATGAGATTTCCAGACCCTTGTTTAAAGTCTAACAAGGTATTCTCTTTGTTTTGAGCTTGAGTTTTTCCTTCAAAAGCCCCCCTTAATTATTTCTCAAGGGCTCTATAATCTTCCAGAATGGGACACTGTGCGAATAATCGTGGTGAATAGAAAAGCATAGTACTGTATCTCCAGTAAGGTTTTCAATAATAAAGGCAATTTTAGTCCTATCATTAGCATAAGTACAAGGTTTAAATAAAATGTGTAGATATTTCAGTGGATCCGGACATAACAAATCCAATCAGTCATATGAATAAATAACTTGAATTCTAGAACCTTCTTTCCAGGGACTTGACTGATATCACCCAATTTCTTGCCTCCATTTCCTCTCTGAATGAGAAGAGTGAGCTGCTTGTTCTAGGGGATTTCAACTTCAATTGGCTTGACCCTAAAAACCACAAAATCCAGATACAACTCAAGTCACTTAACCTTTCGCAACTCATTTCCCAACCCACACGAATAAACCTGAAGTCGCATAACCATTCCTTGCTAGACTGGATTCTCTCCTCAAACCCCAGCAGAATCCAATCCTCTGGCATCCTTCCTGATATTTTCAGTGACCATGCAATAGTGTACTGTGTAAGGAAAATTAAACCACCCCATTCAAGCACTAAAGTTCTCCTCACTAGAACATTTAAAAACTTTAACCCACAACAGTTTCTGGATGACCTTACCAACTGCCCATGGCACAGAATCGATTTAATTCCCGACCCTGATTCTGCGCTCGACTATTTCCAATCCGAGTTCTTAAAACTCTGCGATATCCATGCTCCACTACGCAAAATAAGGGTACGGGGGGCCCACCTTCCATGGGTTACACCTGACCTTATAGCACTCTACCAGTTCAGGGATGCCTTGTGGAAAAGCTACAAAGTAACTGGCACTACCAAGGATCTCAATCACTACAGATGCCTGCGGAACGTGTGCACAAGGCAAACAAGGTATGCAAAAGCACAATATTACTCTGACAATCTCCACCAAAATACATCAAACCCAGCTAACTTCTGGAAGGTTATCAACAATATATTCCAGGCTCCTAACCATCAACAACCAAGTAATATCACTAAGGGGGATATTACTCTGACAAACCCCACTGACATTGCAAATGCATTCAATGATTACTTTGTGGGGTGTGCCACTAACTTATTAGCGAAACGCAGCACAAACCCCAAACCTGAATCTCATCCTGGGAGTACCCTTATAGTCCCACCCCCTCCCAACACTGCCCACAATTTTCAATTTAGCCCAGTATCTGAAGAGGAGATTACACAAGCGCTCCTCAAACTAAAACTAAGCAGCCAATGTGGACCCGACTTACTACAATCTAGGTTCCTACGACTTGGTGCCCCAGCCATTGCCAAACCAATTGCGTCCATAGTCAACTCTATCCTGTCTGCAGGCCATATCCCTAAGACCTGGAAAACTGCCAGAGTTGTCCCAATCTTCAAAAGTGGGGACAAAAACACTGTCTCAAACTACAGGCCAATTTCACTTCTCCCAATTCTATCCAAAGTTATGGAAAAATGTGTCCACTCCCAATTAAGCGATTTCTACACCAAAACAAATTTCCCTAGCCAATTCCAGTCTGGGTTTCGTCCCAAACACTCCACCGTAACTACCCTGCTAAAAGTTTGCAATGAAATCCAGTGTGGAATGGAACGGGGACAACTCACTGGTGCAGTATTCCTAGATTTTGCAAAGGCTTTTGACACAGTTGATCATGTTATCCTGCTTAACAAACTCCAGAGCTCTGGAATAGGGAAACATGCTTTAAACTGGTTTCAGTCCTACCTATCAGGAAGATCCCAACATGTGTCCATCTCAGGCTCTAACTCCAACCCCCTGGATATCACCTGTGGTGTACCGCAAGGCTCTGTTCTGGGGCCCCTACTCTTCTCAGTGTTCATTAATGATCTTCCCACAGCTTGTAAGGAAGCCTCGATACACATGTATGCAGATGACACAATCCTGTATGCACACAGCCATAGCCTCTCTGACCTTCAACACATACTTCAGTCTGACTTTTTGAGACTCGAAATCTGGATTTCCCAAAACAAACTGTTTTTAAACACTGACAAGACTGTAACAATGGTATTTGGGACCAAGACTAAATTTGTAAAGCTTCCAGTGACTGAGCTCCTGATTAGAACCAACGCTAACACCACCCTAACACCAGTCACTAGTTTTAAATACCTGGGCTTATGGTTTGACTCCCACTTAACATTCGGGATGCACATTGATACCCTGACAACCAAGACCTATGCCAAACTAGGGGTACTTTATAGGAACAAATCCTCCCTAAGTCTCCTGGTCAGAAAACGTATTGCACAGCAGATGCTAATGCCAATTATTGACTATGGAGACATAGTATATGGCTCGGCTCCTCAAACCCACCTTAGCAAACTTGACACCCTCTACAATTCAATTTGTCGTTTTGTTCTCCAATGCAACTACAACACACATCACTGCGAAATGCTCAAAGAACTAGATTGGTCATCACTAGAGTCTAGGCGCAAAGTTCACCTTTCCTGTCTCATCCTCAAATACTTTCTGGGCAAGCTACCCATCTACCTGAACAAGCTCCTCACCCCTACCACATGCAGTACCTATCACCTGAGATCAGACTCCAAAAGACTATTCATGGTCCTAAGACTCAACAAAGTATCCGGACGTTCCTCCTTCTCCTTCCGTGCACCCCAGAACTGGAACAACCTACCAGAGACTCTCATATCCACCACCAGCTTAAGTTCTTTCAAATCTAAGGCTGTCTCACACTTTAATCTGGTCTGTAACTGTTTCATACGCTCATAATATATATTTTCTTTAACTGTGCATTCAATGTTTTGTATATAATGTATACCTTGTTCATTTATGTAACTGTATTTGTAACCATGTATTATTTTGTTTTACTCTGTGCCCAGGACATACTTGAAAACGAGAGGTAACTCTCAATGTATTACTTCCTGGTAAAATATTTTATAAATAAATAAATAAATAAATAATACACATAAGTAGCAGTTTCATGGATTAATAGTGCTTAATGGTGTTTACAATAAATCACTAAACATGTAGAAAACTGGCACAATAAACATCTCCCAAATTGAAGTAATAAATATGAATCACGTTGTCCAGGATAGTAGCAGAAAGGGTTAACTCAGTTATATTCCAGAGCTGTCCATTCTGGTGATCCATGGGGGTGTGCAAGATCCGGTGAGGTGAATATCAACTGTAGAAAGTAGTGGGACTGCGGAGCGCCACCACTAATGACAAAGAGAAAAATAATGATCAAGAGGAAACTCCCATAAAAAGTATCTTTATTGGATCACATATGACCCCAAAGAGGTAAAAAAAATGCACCAACGCGTTTCACGCATAATGTGCTTTATCATGTTGTTTAAGGTGATAAAGTGCATTGTGCGTGAAACGCGTTGGTGCATTTTTATTACCTCTTCGGGGTCATATGTGATCCCATAAAGATAATTTTTATGTGACTCCCCTCTTAATCATTATTTTTCTCGTTGCCATTATTGGTGGTGCTCCACAGTCCCACTACTTTACACTGTTAAATAAAAATGGTACCTTGCATTGTGTGAAGAACACGTGAAATTTCTTAGGGTCCCTGTTAAAATATTCTGGGAATGGTAGGTGCATGATGCATTCAGATAGTGTCATGGGGTTGACTGGAGCTGGGATAGCTGGTTACTGGAAAGGCTGCAGGTGCACATGGCACCAACCTCAATCCTCAAAGTTCTATTGAATCTGCCAAAACTTTGAAAACCCATTTTCCCTGAGTTGCACAAAATGGTGTTGCAAGCTCTGAGAATGCTGGGAACAACTGAGGAAGGAATTCTGTTGGTATGAGGGTAAGACAGAGGCAGAGTTCAGAATAGTCCGAGATCATACTGTCAGGATCGGGCGTAGACCCCGCCCCAGTGATGCGTCCCATGACGTTACGGGTGGCGTGCATCAGCCGCAACCAGTGCGCAGGCACCTCACCACCTGGAGGGGAGACATACCAAGTCCGGATTCCAGGTCCCGCCCCCGTAACGACATGGGCAGCGTGCGTCACGTGCCACCAATGCGCAGGCGCCACGCGGCCACAGGCAAACAACGGGTTACTACCCTCATCAGCTGCTCCACACCTGTAGTGCATCCCTCTCCAGCCTAACAAAGGACATCTTATGTCTAATTAGTGATTGCCCACACCCTCCTGCTGCTTCTCCATTGGCTGCTTCTGCTTTATATGCTCAACCAGCCCTCTGGCAAACTGGCTGAGCATAAATCCTGTTTACGTATTGTGTGCTTCCCTCAAAGCTTCCTGCTGCCCTACCTATTCCTATCTTGCTTCCAATTTTTGACTATAGCTTGTACCTGGACATCTGCCTTCTCTGACCCTTGACCACGGCTACGGATAATGACGATTCCACTCTCTCTCCCCCTTGACAACGGCTCCGAATTATAACGATGCTACATTTCCATACCTAGACCACAGCAAGTATTACTACCACCCAGACCTCTCCTACCATATTCGGCCATTACTCTGCACTCTGGCGCAATCACGCGGTTATAGGTCGGTGGCTAGTAACATCCCCACGTCAGCCTCGCGATCTCGCCAGTTTGTGGTGAGCACATGTTACACATACACAAGCAATGGGCAAACTTAGCTGAGGGGTTAAAACAGAGGCAGAGTTCAGAACGGTTTGAGGTCATTCATAAGTAGCAGGCAAAAGTTGAGCTGAAAGGAATCAGGAACAGAATGTGTCCCATACAGGAGCAGAGTTTCAACGCAATGAGGGATACAACTTCCTGATCTTAAATTGAACTCAACAGGAAGTGGGAGAATCCCTGGTTGCAAAGCATCTTTGAGATGTAGTTTCTTCCTGCGTCTCTAGCAATGGTGGACATTCGCAATATTGCACCCAGTATACACTTCCATGTAAAAAAGATCTTGGCAGACTGCAAATCCTAGCCAAGCGCCAATGTACCGGTCTGACGTTTGTAGTTTCACTATTCCAACTTACAATTTTGGGACTAGATTTTCAAAAATGTTTTAACATCTTAAAATGTGAAATTATTGTTTAACTTTTTGAGTGCCGGTAGGGTTTGCGGCACCTGAGTTCCATGACGCCTCCAGCACAGTGGGGTCAAGTGACCACTTTCAAGAGTGACCATAGGGTGAAGAGGAGTCCTCCTCCATTTCCCACTGGACAGAGGACGTCTTGCACTCCATGGGAATGCAGGATGCAAGCTAAGCGGCAGAAAAAGCCCATAGTTGGGCATAACGTAGTCACTATGTCATGGGCCCCTGGAGTGCCAATCCCGTGATGTAGTGACTATGTCCCGGGGCACCCAAAGGGTTAAAATTATAGGGAAACTGTTACATTAATGTGTTTACAACTTATTGCAACTCCAATGCAAAATACATACACCCATAACATACAGTATATTATCTCTAACTGTCCATGGAATGTCTTTAAATATCATGTATAACCTCTGTTCATTTAATATAACCATGTATTGTCATCATAACTCTGTGCCCAGGACATACTTGGAAATGAGAGGTAACGCTCAATGTATTACTTCCTGGTAAAATATTTTTATAAAAAAAATAAAAATGTGAGAGCACTTTTAAGCACTTTAGATGCATGAGCGACATTTGTATAACTTTGTCTAAAGTTTTTTTTATTTTTTGGTAAAGTTTTTTTTTTTACTAATGCATCACAAAATGACATACATATAGAGCAGTCAAAGGGCCTCATGCAGTAAGCGTTGATAAGGGAATTATCACCATTTTATAGCCAAAATTGGGTTTGAGATTCAGTAAGCGCCGATAAGTGCTTGATTTCGCCAGGTTTCGGAGCCGATTATTTTGTTATGGCCAGTCGGCTGCCGATAAGCCTGTTTACGCCACAGATCGCCACTTTTTTAAATCGGCTGGATTCAACAAAAAAAAACAGCTTATCGGGGCTGATCGGCACTACGAAATTGAGATGTTATGGCCGATTTCTCCCGCCAACTAAAGTTGGCAGTTTGGACGGGAGAACGATCGCTAAGGCTGCCGGAACGGCACTTAGAAAAAAAAAATCTTCTGTACATCAATGGAGTCAATGGAGCGGGGACGTATAACAGTATAGTACTGTTTACGTTTCATTGCTCACAATACAAACGTCATTTGCATTACAGTGTGGGGGGCATTCCCTGCATTGTGTCACGGCTGACGTGTATTATTTGCATAACATTATACTTTTACATGTTTGCAGCATTTGCGGGTCACATTACTCATCATGTGATGATGTGCCAAGGGAAAATACTATACTCAACTCTTAAAGGAGAACCTCACATCATAGCACACATTTTACTGCATTGATCGACAATTGTTTACATGATGTTACACATGTCACACATGTCACACATACACCGTATATTCATGTTCCTTTACATTACACAATGCTTGTAATGTGTCACGCATCTTTAAACGTTCATGTACATCTAAATTCTCATGTTTACATCTACGTTTGGTCCTCCCTATTTTCATGACGTCACTTATTGGACGCTCAATCATTGCATGTTTACATTGTAACCGTAGCATTACAAGCACTTCAACCTAACTTATACACACATGTACAGTAATTCAGCATTGGGACACCTTGTTAACTCATTCTATACCAACTATCCTCCTTACAGAAATGCATGCATATGCACACGACTATTCATTGTTGGCAACATGTCACAATAACATGCCTAATTACACATGTTACACAAAACTTTTCCCACATCAATCTCAGCCTTTTTGTCTCATTACATGACTGACTCTTGCGTTCACAAGTTTTACATGCATTGCACATGCAACTATTTATTTGCAAGCAATGTTTCTACAAAGCATCACGTCACATCATTGGCAAATATCATCATTCCCTGCAGAATACACACAACAACTGCACACAGCTTGCCACACAAGTACTTTATTATGTTCATGTAAAACCTTGCATTTTACTATGTCACCTGACATCATTATACCTATTTAAAGGACGCCCATTACCTGCTCATTCACAGCTACTCATTTCAAAATGTTGAGATTGTTTAGGAGACGGAGGAACATTCTTTTCTATGACATGCTTGATGATGAAGACAATCATATAGGGCAAGGGAGGGACACACCGAGGGACAGTGACAGGGACAGTGACGCGGATACGACAGGGACAGGGAGAGGGACAGGCCGAGGGACAGGGAGAGGGACAGGAGATCAGAGGAGAAGACAGAGGAGACAAGTTGTGCCTCGTCCGCGTCTGTACAGGGAGAGAACCCTGTTAGATGGGATGAGTGAGGAGGAGATTGTAAGTCGCTATCGTTTGAGTTCAGCAGCAATCTTAGCTCTTTATCAGGAGATAAGGGGAGATTTAGATTTTTTCACAGCCAGAGGTCGTGCAGTCCCTGGGCTTGTTAAAATGCTGTGCTCATTACATTATCTTGCTTCCGCGTCATACCAGACAACTGTGGGCATAGTGGGCGGGGTCTCGCAATCTACATTCTCGCGGGCCTTGACCCAGTTTCTCTATGCACTCAATAGACGCGCTAGGAATTATATTCATTTTCCTACAGAGGCGACAGAGTGGCTGGAAGTCAGGACTGGCTTTTATAATATAGCAGGGATACCATGTGTGCTGGGTGCAATCGATTGCACACATGTTGCTTTGATTGCACCTAGTCAGAGTGAGCATGTGTACCGCAATCGGAAGCACTACCATTCACTCAATGTACAGGTGGTATGTGATGCCACGATGAGGATAATGCATGTGGTACCCAAATTCCCTGGTTCCAGTCACGATTCCTCTATCCTGAGGAACTCTTCAGTCTTCCATGCGTTCGAAGAGGGACATTTTGAATATGGTTGGCTGCTGGGTGAGTACACATTTACATGTTATAACACAAAACACATTTTTATTTAGGAATGTTGGCATTGTAGAATTTGATCACTAATGTAAGCTTATGTGTGCTCCATTCATTATAGGTGACTCAGGATACGGAATTAGGCCGTGGCTCTTGACTCCGGTGCTAAACCCTCAAACTGAAGCAGAGGAGAGGTACAATGCAGCCCATATATCTACAAGATCTGTTATAGAGAGGACATTTGGCCTACTCAAGACCAGATTTAGGTGTCTGGACAGAACTGGTGGGGCTCTTCTATACAAGCCTCAAAAAGTCTCTGATATTATCCTTGCCTGTTGCATTTTGCACAATGTTGCACTCAGGCACAATGTACAATCAGACCTAGCTGAGCCTTTGGTAGACGAGCATCCCACCCATGTAGCTGCTGAAAATGAACAAACAGCCAGTGGTGGCCAGACACGCCAGAATCTCATCAATTCATTTTTTTCTTGTAAGTAAAAACAGATATGTTCCAAGTTCTACTTTTATACTTACATTATGTTATCTTAACAATAATTTTTTTTAATATAACCTTCTGTTAGGACACAGATGAATATGGGTTGCACACCTTTCTTTTCTCTGCTGTGTGCACAAAGGGATGTGGCACCGGTATGTTATTGTTGCACAGGTTATATAATCCCTCTTCAATTGTACTTTAGTTGTGTGTATGTGAATACAACTGGGGTAACAAAGCACTAATATTTTAGCATTGTGTTGTTCCTTATGCTAACACAATACACATATTATGCCCATACTCATTCATGCTTCTAGTATGCTTACATACAATGTTATTGGTGCAGTGTAACATGTACATCCATATGATGTGTACACCAGGCTCATTTACATTTTGAATGTCATTAAATATACATGGTGTTGCACATTTAACACCAAATACACACTTTGATGTGTTGTTTACGGTACTGAAGATGGCATGTCAATGTTTGCAATTTATATATTGTTCCTTTGCATTATAGGTATATTTGCAGTATGACTGATCATGGTATGTATATTTGCTGACATCTCTCATAAGATGTGGCTACCTCAATCTTCCTATAATTATTTGAACTAAAAACCCAACATATTGGTTTAAACACAAATGTTACATATATGTACTTTCTGTATCATGTATATGCATTTAGCTACTCTTGAGGTTTCATGTGCATTGTATTACAAAATGATTACTCACATTTCATCACATTTTATGTATGTTTCCTTATAATTTCCATTAATGTAATATAGAGGTGTTTGGAGAAAAGGGGATAACTGTACTTATTTGTTTACTTACGGGAGCACATTCATCACTAGCATAGACACACTTTTTAAGACAACTGTTTGTGTCTCTATCAATTGGTGTAGGATCCATGTATAACACCGACAAATGATAACACCAGCTTTATTATGGTAGCTTATATCATCATATTGACTATACTATGTATTTTTAAACGATTAATAAACACCGTAAACTATAGTTAGTTAGGTTAATGAAATATACACAGAAACGTACTTCATAACATGATGGTGATGTCATATTCAGAACATCATGCATTGGAGGGGACCATAACATCTGGCCAGTAACATTATTTGCTACAGTCCCAAACCATTTTATCTACATACCCATGTAACAAGAGATTTTAAATATAAATGGCTACTTGGTTGTAAGTGTCCTTTACATTGGGAGAAGGAGTGGCTCAGTGAGTAAAGACACACACTGGCACTGATAGTTTGAAGCAGGGGAGTCTGGTTCAATTCCCGGTGTGGGCTCCTTGTGACCTTGGCCAAGTCACTTTATCTCCCTGTGCCTCATGCGGCAAAAAAACATTTGTACGTTCCACGGGCCAGGGACCTCAGGCTGAAACATGTGTCTGTAAATCGCTGCGTACAACTAGCAGCCCTATACATGAACATGCTCATATTATTATTATTATTATTGTTACATAGTTTCGACAGTCATACGTTCCATTACACAATAGAATACACAAATGTGTTAGCAGAGTGGGAATGGTTGTTATATAAAAAACACACCATGTCATAAAATGTTAGTAGTCATTAAAGAACACTCAAGAAAAATTCAAGAGGCACTATTTTGCAACATCATTATGTTAATTAAGTGCTTATGCAATATAGGCATAAGGGTATCACTTTTTTAATTGTTTGTTAATAAGCGCTGCAAGCAATATAAAATTAGTTCCATATGTAGTATAGTAGTCGGTGGCTCCTCCTCACAATCATCTCATATAAAGGTAGACTCTTCTGAAATCATACATTGATCCGATTGTATCTTCCCCGACATCTCTGAAATACAGCAAACACATGATGGTCAAATATGGCACCTTACTATATATGTATCCGTGACAACGCGTTACACAGCTCTATATGATTGTGTACATACACACGTCACTCATTTATATGTTACAACTACAAGTGTACATCAGTATGTAATTTTTATTATCATTTGTAGCAGCCATAACTATGTATATGAAGTGAACGTTGCCTGTATACTGAAAAATGTGCGCGCACATCTTAGTGTGCGCACGCACTTCACGCTTGGCTCCACTAACTGTTAGCGCATGCGCAAAACAAAGCGAACGTTGTGCGTTCAATACATGTAGAAAATACCAGTAAACATCACATCTTTATTTCAAATACAATGAAGATGAAACTAAAATCATTCTAAACGAGTACATCTGTATTCTTTTAAACCAGACGTGTTTGGACAGAAAGGACGGCCGATAACACAATGCGCAAATGCAATACGTGTGACGTCATGTTAAGCCAGCGTGAAACGCACGCTAACACTCCTCCCACTCAATTAACATTCGGCTAACGCCCAGGGTACGCCTACAAACACTGAGCCGCACGCATCACACACTGCAATTACCGTTACTATAACAAAACATGACAGCCAATAGGCTTTGAGGCGCGCACGTCGCTTGGGGGCGGGACTTACATCCGTAATCCTTTTTAAGGACGCCTTGGCCCATGACAAGGGTCCCACGTCATACGTGGTGGACCCGGTTTTCAATGTTGTAGATGTTGCATGATAACAAAACAGGTATGTGTTAGAGTTATGGAAAAATGTTGCTAATATGTTTAAAGGGATAGGAAAGTACGTATATGTATACCGTCAGCAATGTGTACTACTCTTTCAGGTTCTACTATATTGTATTAGGAAACAATTTGTTTGTGATCGCTACATGTTATGCAGTCTGCAATGTTACGCTGTATCCACGCATTGAAAGTGAAAATGGTGGTTACAAAAAAAAAAAAAATTTAAACGCAGAGTCAACGCATAACGATTGTTATATTTACCATTCTTCTAGAATTAACTCTTCGCCTGGCTGCAACTGGTCGCTCCAGAAATGCAAGGCATTTTCATCCACGCTTGACCCAACCGCTGAATCCAGTATGACACATATCTCCTCCAGGATGCGCTCATAGGAATCGCCACTGCTTTCTTCAAATAATTGGTCGGGAGGTAGGTTCATTTCTTCGGGTTCCCATTCCAATGCATTTTCAGCTGAAAGGCTTGGTACATAATCATAGTACTTTTGTTCTTGTACAATGTGGGTTTCAGGAATGGAGGCTGCAGATATTGCAGCACGTATCGATTCAAACGGATCAGTAGTAGCGGATACATTGCTATTGCCATTAGGAATAAATATGCCTTTCACGACAATATAAGTGCCGTCTTTCAGGAGAAATTGTTTTTCCGGGGCAATCTTCCAGAAACCATAGGTGTGTTGTAGCTTATCCTGGTCACGTTCAAAAAAGTCATTACTTGATAAAGTGAATCTTATTGAGGAATTAAAATTCCGTGCATGCTTACGGTCTTGGTAATAAGGATATTTTGCTCGAATGAAATCATCGATTTGGCGTGTGCTTGCTTTCTGTCCGCGACTGTTCAAGATGGCTTCACAGATCATGTACTTATACCCTAAAAGGGGATTAATATTGTTAACGAATTCATCAGCCATGTCTGAGTAGCACAAAAGCTGTGTGCAGGTCTGTGTTATTTGCTCATCAAAATGAATGTGCTGAATGGCTAACAAACTCCTGTTTTTCCTTGTCAAGGTCAACAAAACTAACTACTTTGACTCCTTATTTCAAACGCCAATTGGATTTGTTTGTCTAATTGGGTTAACAGTTGTGGTTCGTGATATGGGACTGTGGGAGAAACATTTCTCCTTCTTTTATCTCGTTTGTGAAAAACATCCCTAGACTTTGAATGCGTTCACAGTGTTTTTTTGAAAACTAACAAAGACCACTGTGTGAAAATATTTCTTAGCCAGGCATATCAGTACAAACACACACCTGCAAAAAGAAATGTTTTTTCCCCGCTTACATTTCTGTGTGTATGTGAAAGTCTGGTTAACTCCCTGTCTGCATGAGTTTAAATACGTGTGTATATATATATATCTAAATATATCTCTCTTATAAAAATATATATATTTATATATTATATTTTATTTTTTTTAATATTGCAGGAGTACACACAACATTGATGGCAGTAAGTATACCTTGTATGAAACCTATTTAAATGGTGAGAAACATGATTGAATGAAGTAATAAACATTTGTTTAAGCACAATACTGTTAGAGTCTCATACTTAGGATATGTCTCAAACATTATGCCTGTATTATTAAAATAGTGTGCTTTCACAAGGAAGCATGAAGTGTATTAGTTTGTAAAATACATGTATACCAGTTTATATAGTACTATATATATATATATATATATATATATATATATATATATATATACATATATATATACATATATATATACACATACACACACACACACACACACACACACACACACACACTCAGTGTGTGTGTGTGTGTATATATATTTTTATACATTCTGAGATGTTATTGAAACAAGAACACACAAATGATTAAAGGACAAAATTAGAATGCCCAAGCAAGGCAAAGGTAAGTAATAATTTACACATAATCCTGCTGTACACGTACAAGAAAGATGTTTGCAGTTACTTAGGTGTTTTTATAAATGCATGTGACTAATATGCATATGCAATTCTTACATCAATTAACACACCCAAATGCAATGTTTTGCTGCAAAGTCAATGGCAGCTTCTCTAAACTTTGCAACTGGTTCCAGGTGGACCATTACTGAACAGACGATTAATACATAAATATTTATAACACTATTCATTAATTGAGTGTTAACATTTCCAAAACTTCACGTGTACAAGAACATACTTGAAAGTTTGGAAACAACACAGTCTTCAGCATACATACAATAGTAATTAGATAATGTGAAGTCAACAAAACAAGGCCAAAGACATATTTTCTGAATTATAACATTTATTTTTTTTTGTTCCTTTTGCGAGCGAGTAACAGGCCTGCTTGTTGTCTCTTGAATTTTCCTTTTTCTTTTGCCACCAACTTTAGGCACAGCAGAGCCACTTTGAGTGGCCTCTGGCACTTCACGGGCAGGGCTTGTGGGCAGTGACTCACCTACAGGGCTTTTGGGCAGTGATTCACCTACAGGGCTTTTGGGCAGTGATTCACCTACAGGGCTTTTGGGCAGTGATTCACCTACAGGGCTTTTGGGCAGTGATTCACCTACAGGGCTTTTGGGCAGTGATTCACCTACAGGGCTTTTGGGTAGTGACTGTGAGCAAGTTGGTAGACACTGCACAAGTGATGGTTGGTCTGTTTCATGTGTGTCTTTTGTTGTTTTTGACCAAAAACTGGTCAGTAGTAACTGCTTGTATTTTGTTTTTGTGGGCTCCTTTGTAGGTGTCAGCTGCTGATTTTGTACAGATGGCAGTGGTAGTATGTCATCAGGAACCTGCACAGCAATCTCTGCTACTTGACCGGTAACATTTGGGCCTGGTGAATGAATATCAGATGAATGTGGTGAAAACTGACCTGCATGAACAGATCCTGGCTGGGAGGTGTTGAATTGTGGCACATTAGTCATTCTCCAGTAATTAGCTTGTGTTTGCTGAACAACTAATGCTTCGAATGAGGTGTTGATTTTTTGCAACTGTTTCGGCACTTCAATGAAGACTCTGTGGAGATGTGCCAATTGTGAAACTGTTTCTTCCTGCAGTGCAATCATCCTTTCCAGCACTGTCATGAAGTCAGAATGGCGACGATTTTCTGCTTCCACAATTTTTCCCTCAGAAGCTACAATTGCATCGTATGTCATATTTGCTGGACGATTTGCCGGTAAAACAGTTTCAATTGGAACGTCTTCATGGTCACTTGCTTCTATTTGTGTGTGTATGGCGGTGGCGTCATCATCATCATCATCATAATCCTCTTCATCATGTTCTACAAATAAATGTACAAATTATTAAATGTCATGTTAATCTCTGCTGTGTTACTATGTAATTGTACTGTGTCATAAGTAACAACTAACATGTTTCCATACGTTTTATAACCTCACATTAAAAACTACCTTGACTTAAGAATAATGTTTGGACTCAGTATGAAATATGAGTGAATGAAAACTTGCTGTAAACTCACAACTCCTACATGATAGTTAACATCACTAACACAATACAAGTTGCCTTACACTTCATTTTCACTGACACTAAGTAATCCTATTTAAAGAAGATGTGCAAAACAAATAATGAACATGACAACATAACATATAGAAGAGCACATATTATATGGCCACCAACTGATACACTCACCTTCTAGGTGTGTTGAGTTGGCTGACCCAGGTGAAGACACTTGTTCAGTCTCAGGTGACACATGTCCTTTAGGGGCAACTATATATAACAATAACATAAGTTTTACATTTACATGTGTAAATATTGAACAAACAGTTATTGTATGTTCTGTATTTCTGAGTACCTAACAGCATAATTTCCTTAACCCAAAATGTGTGTGTGAAAGTGAACATAAATAGTTGTAATAACAATGTACATGCCTGTGTACTTAGAAGTTTTGAGTTCCCTAACATACAACATACTATGGTTCTGCAGTAATGCGTGAGGAAAAATACATTAAATTTGTACATAAAAATCATATGTTGTGTAGTGATATCAGTATCATAATGTACATAACTATCATGAGATGACCATTCACAATGGTTATCATGAAGGTGGTCATATTGCAAAAAGTGTTGCTTTTGGTAGAGGATATGTGTGGTACATTAATATAAGATGTGGCACACATGAATGTGGCTGTGACTAAACAAGACAACACATGCAGTGTGTGATAATGTGTCGTTGATAGTAGTTCAACTATAGATATGAGTGAACTAATGTGTGACGTACGGTTTGATAAGTAATGAGTTTTTGGGGCATTTAGTAGCTAAAGTGAAGCTTTCAAATGAGTGTGATTAACTTCAGTTGTGCTAGTCAGGTTGTAAGAACGGTATTCCCTTCCCCAAAAAGCCTAATGAGCCACACCTTTCAATTACTTGAAACAGGTGAAAATGGTGTGAACTAAGTTGCCCCTAAAATGAGGCTGTAATTAGTGTGTGTGCTGAACCCCACCCCCTCTGTTGAAGTGTATGCTGTGATGAGATATTAATTGCAGCTGCTTTAACACAATGGTAGATGAGCTAAATAGTCGTGTGCAGTTTTGAAGTTATGAAAACAATGACATAAAATATGATACGTGTGCCTCATTATGCTGTCTGTATATGACTTAAAGCAAAAATGGACCTTTTCATAAACAACTATAGATGTGTTAGTGCAAGTGATGTTTGTAGGCCGTTGCATGCAATATATTTGATGCATGCTTAAAATAGGCAGTAATGTCATGTTTGTCGGAGTAAAATAAATAAATACACAATAATATTCTACATATTTCTGTTCTGTACCTGTAGCTAGTAATAATTTCTCATTAACATGTGTTACACATGTGTACTACCCTGTTGTTCCCCATCTTCGCCCACCATCAATTGCTTCCACTGCAGCAATGCATTTTGGGAATTCACATGTAAATGAGCACGCAATGGCACGTGCTATATTAGTTACTGCTTTTAGTAGGACTACAACATATATGTCTATTTAGATATATATATATATACAGAATCAGACATATACATATATAGATGCAGGTATGCTTATATTGTGAAGACAGTATAAAAAGCAGTGTAACTATGCAAAATAACTGTAAGCAACGACACGCCTAGTACAGTAATATTTCTCACCTGGTGGAAATTGTGAGGGGTAAATTCCTATATCACGGTCACCAGGTAAGCCTTCCACGACGACGGGAAGTAATTTTGCCCGAAGCAGCTCCTCCAATGGACTTAATATGAGACGTTGTGGTGTGGGCCCACCTCCAGTGCCAGTAGCATGCACGCGTTGGTGTTGTATTTTCTTTTTCAATTTGGACCTAATATCATCAAATCTCTTGTGACAATTCCGCTTGTCCCTCACATGATTCCCACACGCATTGACACCAATGACTATTGTGTCCCACATTTCTTTTCTGCTTGCTGAACTTGTCCGCCCTTGAAAAACATATCAAATATATGAGGTAAATTAATAATAATATAAGCACCAGTTTCCTACACTGCTAGCTGTTCCAAGAGATAGCAAACATGCTGTTTTATGTGTAATATGTGAAGCACATGAGCATTCACTACTAAACCTATACATGTAAGCAAGGTTGCATTCATATTGTATGCAGTTATGGCAAATTGACCGCCTGTGTTTAGTTGTCCTTGTAAGGCATGCTAAAAAGCTGTGTTTCCAGACTAATTAACATAGAAAGATATTGTGAAGCCATATTTGCATATGAACAAAACTCAGATGACCTAGGATCACATGTATTTGAATAATAAATGTAAATGTACACTTACCTAGTAAATGTCCATATATACTGTCATAGTGCTCCAGAATGCCAGTGACAAGAGCTGTATTTTCCTGGTCATTGAAGCGAGGATTATGTGGCTTCTCCACACATTTCTTCCGAGCAGGTTTAGGGTCAGAGCTTGGCTGGTGCTGACTGGACTCTCCTTCTTCCAATGGAAGAGCCTCCAAAAGCTGCCCACCAGCAAGCACGCCACCACCATCCACCCCATCAGCAACTGCGCCACCAGCAGCACTCCCAGCACCAGCACTCCCACTCCTAGCACCAGCACTCCCACTCCTAGCACCAGCACTCACACTCCTAGCACCAGCATTCACACTCCTAGCACCAGCACTCACACTCCTAGCACCAGCACTCCCAGCACCAGCACTCCCACTCCCAGCAACAGCACTCCCACTCCCAGCAACAGCACTCCCACTCCCAGCACCAGCACTCCCACTCCCAGCAACAGCACTCCCACTCCCAGCAACAGCACTCCCACTCCCAGCAACAGCACTCCCACTCCCAGCAACAGCACTCCCACTCCCAGCAACACCACTCGCAGCACCAGCACTCCCACTCCCTGCAACACCACTCTCACTCTCAGCAACATCACTCCCCTGAACAGTACGTTCACTCCGACGCGTACTCCCACGAGTAGCACTCCCACTCCCACCAGCATCACTCTTCCCACGCTTTGCGGGCATACTTCCAGCACTCACAAAAAACAGACAAGAAATGTACAGCCAATCACACGAAACACTTCCACATATAAAACAAGACAAAGATGTAAACAAAACAACAATGGACAAAGCTCACCCAATACACAACAAGTCTCTCAGTCAATATGCAAATCTTCAAACAGCCAGCTCTGTGCGTCTCTCTCTCTCTCACTCCCAACAACACAGAGAATGATTAGCAGTACACGTTGCCTTTAAATATGGCGCGCAATCCAAAACATGCTTGTTTCGCCTGATTCAGCAAGATTTGTGATTGGGCAACCTAACAGCACCCCGCCACGCACGCCGATACACCTGTGTGTGATCGGCTAATCATCGTGAGAGTGGGCGGATTAGTTTTCGGGTTGATTTTGAATGTATTCGGCACTTACTGCATACGGAGAGGAAAAAACGCCAATAACATGACTAATCGGTAAGATTGCCGATTTCACATAATCGACGCTTACTGCATGAGGCCCAAAGTGTGATTTTTTTACAAAGAATTTTAAGAAGATTTGTTTTAGAGACCCTCACCTTAAATATTTTGACATAATAAATATTGCTTAAATCAATCCAAAGAACTTTGCCCCTATGTTTCATAAATGTAGGTGATAACTTAGTAACACTGCTTCTTTTATTTTTAACCCACTTTGACCACTGCTTGCATAGACTTATGTTTAAATAGGACAATGTTATATAGACGTACTGTAAGAGTCTAGATATTCTTTAAGTATACATCACCATAAGGTCAGCGTAAGAGACATGTGCCGAGGTACAACCAGGTAGAGCGATTTGGGAAAAATAAACCATGGCTTTTATTCAGCCTGTCACTTTAAGCAATATATTTTAAGAAGCACACACATAAATAAACATCCCATCCCTTTGTAAGGGCTAACTCACTTTCCCAGTCCCATTCTGCAGGGCTGGTAGGATAAACCTCTTTCCAACCTACTGTATGATCCCAAAATCCAAAGAGGTACCTGTAAGCAGGTGACCCTTTATATCAGTCTCTGGGTCAAAGTTGGTGTCCATTGGGGGACCATCGTCTGGTGGGTTCCAGGGTCCAGTGTGCTCTGGAATAGAGGTCTGGTTTCTGGTGTGTGTCTCCTTCTGGCAACACAGTTGTCTCTGTGATCAAGATATCTCTCCTGCAGTTTAAGCAGGAGCCTTTTCTACCTGTCAGATGAGCAAGGGGGAGACTGCTTACTTGTATCTAGCTGCAATTAACCATATCCCTGCTGGATTCCTCAGACCAATACTGTATAGGATTTCTATTGAAGGCCTTTTAGATAGGGGGTTAAGGCCCTATAACATACCTCCCCTGTTTGTGGGTAGCTCGGACTAGCCATGGATGAAGCCCATCCCTCCACTGTCACTCAAGATGTACCTGCGGCTCAAATGAGAATGGATGGAGTGAGAGAACTCTGTCTCGCTTGGATTGGAGCCCTTTCTCCAGGTAACAGTGACTCCCCAAGAAGGTGCTTGAAATCAGTGCTCTTTAGTCACTTGAGGAGGACTTCCACACCTCCTCGGAGGACTCTTCACTCGGAGGACTCTTCACTCAAGCACCTCTTTCCTTTTGACCAGGTCTTCTTCTTTTAAGCGCTTGTCCAATTCTTCAATGTGTGGGGAAATCACAAGTGATATCTGGTGTGGTATCCCTGCTATTGTAGCACCGTTTTGAAACTCCTTCAGGGGACCGCATCAACAGCCATCTCATCCATCATGGGCTTATCTACAACAAGCATGACCCCCTTATCACTAGAGAGTCAATTTTCATTTAGTTCAGGATACTTAAATTCCAGTACATCCATTTGTTGTAGTTCTCCTCACACCTAACCGTTACCCGTGGCCTCTCTTTTTTGTAGCTGGCAAACCTGTAGTCACGTGACTTTTTCCATTGCAAAGACAAGTAGACAGCTAATATTGTACCTTTAGGGGCGTGATCACCGATATAGTCCTGTCTCATTCTAGCCAAAGACTGAATCCTTATCGTGGCTATTTCCATTGTGAGGAATCTGGATTGGGCCATGTGGGCACGGTAGTATGACTGGATTTGTATAGCTCTTCTCAGTCATAATTCGGTTCTTCTTTCTCTTTTTCACAAGGTTGGTTCCCCAGCTAGAGAACTCTATTTCTTGAGCTTGCATCAATGCATCATTCAATATATTTTGGAGCTCTGCCTATTTCTTCCCTAAGGTCGCAACTGCTTACCTTTTCCAGATTTCTGTCTCCTGGGCATACTGACTGTTGGGGATGGAGCAGCGTCTCTGCTCTTTTAGCTCTTGCTTCCATTTCTGGACCATCGCATACTCCCTCTCCTACGGAATCACCTGTACTCTAAGCTTGGCCTCCAGTGATTGTCAGGGTAGCCTTCAATTCCTCATGCTACTCTGCGGCGGCAAACAGGGTAATCAGATTTTCCTGCAGCACTTGTACTTCATTAGCAGCCCACAGATTTTCTTCCTTTAGAGTTCGCTGCTTCTCCTCAGCATTCACCTGTTTCTCCTTTGCCTCCTGTAGGTGCGTACGCAGACCTTGCAGATGGCTCTGCAGTATCTGTTCTGCTTGTGTGCATTGCTCCAGTGCTTTAAACTTTACTTGTTCAAAAAGTTTCTTAAGTTTTTCTAGCTCATGAAGCTATTCATTCCTTTTATTTGGTCAGTCAAATCAGTCAAATCAGAATAACTGTAAGCAGGGGGCCCTTTATATAAGTCTGTGGGTCAAGGTTAATGTCCGTTGAGGGGCCACCCTGGTGCCCTGTTCCTGGTGTCTTGCAGGAAGCACAGTCTGTCTGTGCTCAAGACAATGTTTCTGTGAGTCTTTCTGGAAACACAGTTCTCCATGTGCTCAAGAGATCTCCCATGCAGTTGAAGCAGGAGCCTTTTCTACCTGTCTGATGAGCCAGGTGGAGACTGGTTAATTGTCTCTAGCTGCAATGAACCAGCTCCCTGCATGATTCCTCAGACTAATACAGGCTCTCTATTGAAGCCTTTTTAGACAGGGGTTTAAGGCCCTGCTACAGTCAGCCTTTCTAAAAAGCATACAGATGTAGCCAGCGTTACTACCACCACTGGTGCGCTAATGTGGGTGAAATAGCACCTTAACCCTGCTCCCCTTTTTGTGAGCAGCTGATTCAATACAATTGCCACTTCTGCTGCTGGCACGTTGTGCATGTCCCGCTGCCATGCGCCAGCGGGAGGAATAGCATTGGCTACTTTAATATTGTATGCTCCTTCCTACTGGCTCAGTTTGTCTTGACATATATGTCATACAATGATATTGTCCTTCTCCCATATTGTGATGCAGAATATTTTGGTGCCATACAAATAACAGATAATAATAATAATAATATATATTTAGTTAATTTGAGAGGTTTGCAATTACATATGTTGTCATCGAAATTTTAATTCATGGTTAGAACAACATTTTTGATAAATTAAACAGCATGCACCAACTTAACTCAAAGGATATATATTTTAGTAAGTAAATATCTATATTCATTTTTAAATGATTCCGAGTATGTAGTATTTTCCCTTTCATTTGCTTTATGCCATGAAAAATATGTTTTATTATCCTGATGGTCTGATTTCATCTTTTTCCATTCTGGTAAGGCGGAAATTAATTATGAAGACGTGATGTTTAAAATGATATCACCTCAATTTACTTAATGAACATATCCCATTCTGTTTTGCTTCTCGTTATTTATGATAAAACTGTCTCGATGTACTCAGTTACCATTGCACAAAAACAAATGGCTCAATTAGGTCATAGGGCAGAGTTCCCATTGGACTATCTCTGTATCTGCCTTTCTCACTCTTCCTTTATGCCTTCCAAATGTTTCATTTATCAAAGCAGGATGAATCACCCGAGAGTATAAGTGGTGCAACACTATAAAAAGTGAATAAAATTATGTAAGAGGATTGTTGTGATGCTACAGATGAAAGGGAATTGTGATTTACGTGGGAACTTCTTTTTTTG
>NC_134486.1:367898735-367953735 GCF_040206685.1 Ascaphus truei
TAGTTAAATAATATAACATTATTTCCCAGCATTGACCATAACAATGCTGAGTGGGATTTATTTTTTAAATAGTCTGTGAACATGCATCTTTCAGGAAATTATACTCTTGTGAGATACGGCCAAGAAGAGCCTTTTCCTTTGCAACAGGATTACTGTACAAAAAATAGCAAGGTAAAGAGTCTCCACCCTTATTGTTGAGGAAACGGATGGATGGGTGAAGTGCTGACAACCTGCTCAAAGCATGGGGAAGGTACTCTGCCCTAACTTTCCACTCCACCTGTGTTGATGGATCTTGGGGTCCCCCACGCTCTTTCTCTCACATTCCTCTTCCGTCTCTGATACTCTTCCCTACCTCTTTCTCTCACAACCCCATACTCTATCACCTCCCTTGTCTCTCACTACTCTATCTTATTCTGCCCCATCTCACTCAACCCCATGGCCCCTGATTACATAACAAAGGGTTAGGGCCCATCAGGGATTTACCTGACAGCTAGGTAGAGGTCCACCCAGATGGCTGATTGTGGGTTGGGCCCAACTTGCCGCTATTGGGACACATGTCCATTTGCTCAATCAAGAATATGACTTGAGCAGTAGAGATGGACACATTTTTTATTGAAATTTGAATCTGACACGAATTGGCCAGTTCCATACAGCTGCGGAATTCAGCGGAACAGTCTCGAAAAGTAAAATCCGCCAGTTTATTTCTATAATTGAAAATCCGCCCGTCGGATTAGTAATCCCAACCTGAAAACTGAATCAGAAACTGTAAAAAAAAATATAATAGAGGGAGATGGAGGAGCCGAGGAGGAGAAGGAGGAGGAGCCAAGGAGTACAAATAGTGGTGCTGCCTCTAGTGGTAGCCATTGTGTTCCACGATTTAGCTGTGGGTTGTTTAGGCTGCTGCTGCTGTAGTACTATAGTTTAAAAATGTATACATTATTTACGTAATAAAACTTGTCACAAAGACAAACGGAGAGGGTGCACTAAGTAAACGCTATATAAATATATCATAAAATATTCCACGAATGTGGATAACAACGGTTACAATAATCAAACAATATAAAACAAAATGTTAACTTACAATCTAGCTAAAAGGCTGCTGAGGTACTGTATAGCCGGGAGATCCGGAGATTGAAAACAGTGGATGCAAAACAGGTTCGGACCGAAGCTCCGTTTGTTGCGTTCTCCAGCCTTCACCGGTACACCTCTCAGCTCGTGGACGTTGTGCAGCAGCCACTTGTGACCGCTACGCATTTCGTACAATGTACTTCGTCAGGCATTAACCTGTGACTGATTAAAGTTTCAGTTAAGTGGGGGCCCTTGGGCTCCTGGACATGGTGCTGTTTGTAGTATATTAACTTGTATATAGCAGGTTATTGCTATTGCTCTGAAATAAGCACAATAATAATATTCAACCACATTTCCTACTGTCAATTATTTGCAAGGACAGGGATAAACTTGTCCAGATTGATTTTATCTCTCTGCTATTAGTGGTGGCTGTTACATTAAAAACACATTCTATCTTAAAAATGTATACATTATTTACTTAATAAAACTTGCCACTGAACCATTAACAACCAGGCATTAATCTGTGACTGACTGAAATTAACGAGTGAGTGAGTGACCTTTGTCAGTGTGGTGTGGGCCCTTGGGCTCTATGCTTCTGTACATATTTCTGTTTCAAGTATATTAACTTGTATATAGCAGTATATTAAGATTTAATTGTCAAAATATTTTATAACTCCGGTTCAGATTTTTGGCAGCGGAATAATCCGTTGGTGGTTTACTGAAAACACTACAGTGGATTAATCCGCTGTCTCATATTTTTTTGTAATTCAATGTCGAATTCGAAATAAACACAACCCATGGACTGGATTTATGTTAAATCCGACGCCATATTATTTTAATTCCAAGAAACCGTGAATTATGGACGATTTTTATATAATCCACGTTGACTAAATTTGGCACTGTACCATACGAAGATGGATTTTAGCTTGCAAATTGGATTTTGCATGAGAAGCCTGGCAAAGGGGATTTGGACCAGTTCACTCATCTCTATTGATCAGTTTAATCTAATCATCCTCTCATGGACCGTGGCAGTCTGAAGGGCGACCCATGTTCTAGGAGTGACAAATGACGACAGGTGAGTACATTCAGTGAGGGATCGGAGGGTGCCTACTATTGTTTTGTTAGTACTAGCTTTTGTCACTCTGTAATGTTTATTTGAAAACTGGTCTTTTATCCTATTTTGACATCTTCACATCACACCTGAGATAACTTTCCAGAAAGGCAACCTCAACATGGCCCTATTGCTGTAGTTTTGAATGTTCAGATTCTCACGTCATGGATTTCATTTTCTGCCAGCTGTATCTTTACTAAACTGGTGGCTAATGATTCATTTTGGCATATTTTTCAATATATTTTCTATAACTCAACCCTTTTGACAACAATCATAGAATTATTGATGGACATTTTACTTAATGGACTTAGATAGGAGGTGTTACAGTATTTATCGTCCGTTATACATTAATATTTACGACGTTTTGGGATAATTAGAAGCAGGATTTTGGACACATAACAATGATATTGATTTCAGTTAGTAATTATATGACCAACCATCTCTCACACACATTCTGTAATGTATTTCAATTAGTCACCTTTGCAACATTTCAGCAGACAATCCTCTTATTGAATGTATTTACATGCCTGTGAGTATGTTTAAGTCCATAGTGGGTTGTTCCTCACTCACAGACACCAATTGGCTAATTGAATTAACACTATGCATCCCATGTGAAAGTATGGATTATTTGTAAAATGATACAGGATCTGTTTAGTTACACAAAACACTGAAAACAAGTGTAGCCATGTGTAAAATTGGTGTACATATCTCTTTCTCATGCTGGCAGTAAACCTGGTAAGCATGCAGGATTGCCAGCAACAATCATGGAGGTTTGCCCTCAAACCCTGGTGAGGTGTCATATGTCCCAAAGGAAGTGACAACATGCTTTGTGTCCACTCTTAGCGACACAGAGGGTGTCTGTTTTCTGGAGGTGATATAAGACACAGGACTGCCTAACATTAGCAGTTCAGTTCAGTTGGTGTTTTGACTCTGTTCAGGAGAGTCATGTGGAGGTCTGCAACAGTGTTGCAGTGTCTGATGCAATAGCTGTGAGTCTGGGCAGCTCAAGAGAGACAAGCTGGTGAATCTCCCTGAGGGGAGAGGTGGAGAGCAACTCTATTAGAGGAGAAGGAACCTTCCTAATGGAGTGCAGCAGAGAGATGAGCGGCTAGACTGCTAGCTGTGAGGGGCAGCTGGCCTTACCACCAAGCAACAATAAAGATGCCCTGTTCAAAGACAACCCTACTGTATGAGTGTGAAGTTACTCTCCAGCGGAAGGCACCACCAAGGAGGAGTTCCTCATCAGAACCATCCCCTTGCGGACGCAGGGATCCTGATGAGGTGGAGGCGCTGCACTGGATATAGGTAGGACTCATGCACACTACCTCAGATGCCTGTCTGGGTTGGCAATCCCCACACAACATCATGCGGGAGACTCAGGAGTCCTGTTACAAACAGGTGCACCACCAGACACGACCATGTAATGGGGACTGGTTAGACCACAGGGGCCAATGTGAGATTAGGTGGGTCAGGCTAGGCCAGAAAATCCGTTACAATTGGAGGCGCTGCTGAGATACCTGTCAACAGGACAGGCTTTTGCTAGGTCACTGGGAAACAGGGAGAGTGTATGCTGCCAGTCAGTGCGGTGTTGGGATGGAACCCATGGGTAGTCAGGGGAGCTGATGGAGTTGTCAGACCGCAGGGACGACCTGGGAACCTGAGAGGAGTTGGGAGTCTGGAGCCGGGTTATAGCTGTCCTAGTCACCTTGAGGTAGTGCTAGTGGTAGGATGCCTAAAGGGATAGCCTGTTAACGTGGTCAGGAATCCTGGAGAGGATCTGCGCTAGGCTGACCAAGAGAGGTAGACGCCCGAGTACTGCATGGAAGAGCCAGAGTACTCTAGCCCATTCCAGACCACTTACCGAAGGGAGCACAGACTGGGAGGAAGGAGACACAGCAGACACAGAGAGAGTGAGCCTAGCCTGAGGTAGTGCAAACACGAGTCCGACCTACATTAGGTACACAAGGTGGTGCACAAGGCAATCTTTATTGTATTGGTGTGGCAGCTGCCCCGCAGAGAGGAGCTCCATGTACAATCCGAACAAGTATAGTAACCAAATGGCGACCGCAAGAATGGAGGATCCGCATGGTGCGGAAGGTCCAAAATGGCGGACGGAGGCTGATGGAGGGAGCGCACATGGTGTATGTGCGGGTGAAGAGCAAGCTACAGAAACGACTTTTGCGAGCCTGCTGTGGAGTGGCGCCAAGGCTGTGGCCGTGCCATTTTGGTCCTGTCTAGGACCTAGGGGTACTACCCCTGAAGACAGTGAGGAGGACATCGTAGTGATGTGTAGGGAACATGATGGATTTGCTTGCCAGTCAGCGTACAAACAACCAAAAGCTACCTCAACTGTTAAAAAGATTGACAATGCAAACCAAAATGGTGGCTCCCGCTTCCCTGGGAGACCGCGTGGGCCAGTTGCAGACAATGAATACAATACTGGACTTGCAGAGAGTTGGCCAGGAGTGGCGCCAACAGGAAAGCCCCACCCTGATGGGGGGTATGTCGCGAAAGCTGCAGCTGCGCCCTCCTGGACTATGACTAACTCAGCCCCAGTGCTGGGTCACCCGATAAACTTATGGGACCTCCCCCTAATCTCAACCAGGGGGAGTGGTTTCCAATTATGCCCAGTGGGAACGGATCCAGCTGAGCGAGGAGCTGGTGAACTGGCCGTACCCTTACAGAAAGTAGTTCCTGTAATCAGTGCTGCCCGCGGAAAAAAGGACAAGGATTTTGCAAACCAAGAGGTTGCAAGAAATTGGCCGGGACTGGCGCCAATGAAGGAACCCCGCCCTGTCGTCGGTAGTGGCGTGAAAGCTGTGGCCGCGCCCTCCAGGACTGTGAAAAGTTCAGCCCCTGTGCCGGGGCATCCAATAAACATGTGGGACCCTCCCCTAATCTCCACTAATGGGAGTGGTTTCCAGCTCTGGCAGATGCGGGTGGAGCTAGACGAAGGAGGGGTTGCCAAACCAGCCCCTGCACTTCAATCACGAGGAGCTAGCGAACAGAGCAGACCACTGCAAAAAGTGTTTCCAGTCGTTAGCATGGCCAGCAAAATTAATGACGAACCGGACATTTCTGTCCACCCCTATTCGGCTCCAGGAGGCTTCCTGGTGCTCAAGGTAGGTGGCACAGAGACTGTGGCGTGCTTATGCATGCAGTGTCGGCTGCCGGGCGGTCCGGTCAGTACCGCGTCTCGATGCCCTCAATGCGACATTCATTATTTGTGGGCCGTGCAACCATTTGTGCCCGGGCAGACCGTGGAGGCGGGAGTGGACACAGCCATGCTAACGGCTGAAGCCCCGCGTACGGCCTGGACAGAGCCAGTTGATCCCGGTACCTGGGGATCGCTCCTGATGATAAAAACGGAGCCTGAGGAGAAAAAGACCTACCAGCGAGGTGAGGGCCGAGAACCTCCCCAACGGTCCCCTGAGGGAGTGCCACTCCCTGAATCGGAGTTCGACTCCTCGGACGAGGGGCAAGCGACCCCGATGACGGTGGTGATGCGCCTACCGGCGGACCACTACAGCGGTGCTGGCAAAGAATCGGCACTTACCTGTGGTCGCGGCGGAGTGGAGTCTCGTGTCGCCGGTGCAGAAACAACCTGAGAGGCGGAGTCAAGAAAAGGTGTCTTACATTTCCAGGAAGTGCCTTAAGGAAGTGTATGGCATGATCCTCTCAGTCCACTAGCATTCATGCCAGAATTATGGGCTGATTGTGGGTGTCCAGTATGTCACTCAGAGTGTTATAGTACTTCTGCCATAAACCCAGTGGACCATGCTGTGCGCAGGCCACCTTAAGAGGGTATGGTAGTACCAGTAATGAATACTCCATCAGGGAGTAATCCTGGTTGTTACACATCTAAGTTAGGATGTAGCTGTTATTATGTTATGATGAAGATATGTACTGTAATAATGTATTGTTGTGTTTTGCAGTGCTACCTGAAGGAAGGTTCCGCAAATTTAGACCCCAGCAGGGACGTTGGGTTCCACCAGGGGGAGAATGTAGCCATGTATAAAATTGGTGTACATATCTCTTTCTCATGCTGGCAGTAAACCTGGTAAGTATGCAGGATTGCCAGCAACAATCATGGAGGTTTGCCCTCAAACCCTGGTGAGGTGTCATATGTCCCAAAGGAAGTGACAACATGCTTTGTGTCCACCCTTAGCGACACAGAGGGTGTCTGTTTTCTGGAGGTGATATAAGACAGAGCACTGCCTAAAGTTAGCAGTTCAGTTCAGTTGGTGTTTTGACTCTGTTCAGGAGAGTCATGTGGAGGTCTGCAACAGTGTTGCAGTGTCTGATGCAATAGCTGTGAGTCTGGGCAGCTCAAGAGAGACAATCTGGTGAATTTCCCTGAGGGGAGAGGTGGAGAGCAACTCTATTAGAGGAGAAGGAACCTTCCTAATGGAGTGCAGCAGAGAGATGAGCGGCTAGACTGCTAGCTGTGAGGGGCAGCTGGCCCATACCACCAAGCAACAATAAAGATGCCCTGTTCAAAGACAACCCCACTGTGTGAGTGTGAAGTTACTCTCCAGCGGAAGGCACCACCAAGGAGGAGTTCCTCATCAGAACCATCCCCTTGCGGACGCAGGGATCCTGATGAGGTGGAGGCGCTGCACTGGATATAGGTAGGACTCATGCACACTACCTCAGATGCCTGTCTGGGTTGGCAATCCCCACACAACATCATGCGGGAGACTCAGGAGTCCTGTTGCCAACAGGTGCACCACCAGGCACGACCATGTAATGGGGACTGGTTAGACCACAGGGGCCAATGTGAGATTGGGTGGGTCAGGCTCAGCCAGAAAATCCGTTACACAAGTATATATGTACGGCTCACATAACCAGGAGGTTTTGTTTTACACCTGTCAATGTTAGTTTTTTTTTTAAGGACCACATAGAGGACATACCTATGGTTGTGTTTTCAGCATTAACTCCAACACTTTGCTTAACATACAGTATGGGATACATTTTACACTGCCGTTGATCCTTTTGAAAAAATGACTACATTTATTTCAAGAATAGCGCAGGAGATTATCCTCAGGGTTTTATATATAATACTGTTGATGCATGCAGGAACATTCAGTAGTACACAATTTTCTGATTTATTATCCTCAATTTATTTTTTTATTGACTGTGTATCCTATGGGAAGCTATACTGATTATGCTTCGGATTAGTATTCATTTTAATCACATTCTGTTATCAATTGGAATCCAGTATTGTGATAATTATATACCTATTGGTGTTTCTTTATATTAATTCTGTGTATTTTACAAACAAATTCCATAATACAGGAGAAATGCTTCCCATAGGAGTTCATATGTTTGAATCATGACAATCCACATTGTTATTACAGATGTAGCAGGTCTAACTTTCTCCAGGGCAGCGGCTTAAAAAGCAAGAAGCTGTGGCTCCAGAGATAGTGTCTGCAGTGTCGGTGATGCGGGGTTCCATGCTTGAATACAAATTTGAGATTGTATCTAGAATTAGGTTTAGATAAATTATGTTTACACAGTACCTTTCATACAGTTGTGCACTGTAAGAAGAAACATACAATTACTCAAAATGTAGTTGGGAACCTATAAGACAGTCACTTATTTAAATTTAAAACTCGAGTGAGGTTTTCATTAACAGATTTCATTGCTGAGACAAGAACGGATAATTTATTTTTCTACATCCCCTGTCCCAATGGATATCCTCCTCGAAAATGTTCAAAGAACTGTATCCCAGAGATAATTTGAAATGATTTTCATTATTTTGCCAGAGCGTAATAAATATCATAATATGTTACATGCTGTTTCTAGGCTTGCTGGGACAAGTAAATATATATACTAAAGATAAAATGTCTTTTAGCTTTTAACCACTTCTTATAATGCTCCTCATAACACATTTTTATATAAAACAGATTAGTAGTTGAAGATTAAAAATATATTGGGTAATTGGCAAAAGGACCCATGTTTTTTCAGATATTCTAATTGTATTTTTTGTAAACATTTATTAATTAAAATTATTTTGAAAGCATACCATTTTATACATTAAGGTTGTACATATATTTGTTATATTCTCTTTATTAAAATATATATATATATATATTTTTAAAGGAAACTAAGAGAAAATAAGTTAAACTTGAACAAGAAGATGAACAATGTTAAACTAACAAGGAGTTAATAAAAACATTTAATTAAAAAATTCAATAATTCAATAAGCCAAACCATAACATTTAATATTCAATGACTCCATTTCCAGAGGTTGAGTACCACAAGATTGGTGTAAAGCAGATGGGATGTGGTGCCAATATTTAAAAAGGGAGCTAGATCACAACCGGGGAATTTCAGACTTACCAGTACAGTATAAGCCTGACATCCATAGTGGGGAAGCTACTTGAAGGTTTAGTACAGGATAACATTCAAGAATACCTAATGGAAAACAACATTATTAGTAATAGTCAGCATGGATATACAAAGGATAGAACATGCCAAACTAACCTTATTAGTTTCTTTGAGGAGGTAAGTAGGAATTTAGACCAGTTGATGTGGTCTACGTACATTCTGCAAAGGCTTTGGATACGGTTCCACACAAGAGGTTAGTGTTCAAAATAAAGAAAATATTAGTCGATAAAAATATTTGCTCCTGGAGTTAAAGTTGTGAGTGAAGTACATCAGTGATCGGTATAGAGACCCCTGATTTTTAACTTGCTTATTAATGGCATAGAGAGCACAGTCTCCATCTTTGCTGATGACACTAAATTGTGTAAGATAGTAGAAACAGAGCAGGATGTAATTTCCCTCCAGAAGGACTTGCACAGACTGGAAACTTGGGCAGGTAAATGGCAGATAAGGCTTAATACAGATAAATGAAAGGTTATATATTTGATAAACTTGAATAAACAGGCGACTTACAAATTAAATAGAGATAAATTAGGGGAATCCTTGATGGAGAAGGATTTAGTTGTGCTTGTAGACAGCAGGCTTAGCAATAGTGCCCAAAGTCACGCAGTAGCTGCAAAGGAAAATAAGATCTTATCTTGAATTAAACGGGCAATGGATGAAAAATAATTATTATCCCCTGTTATAAAGCATTAGTAAGACCACACCATTAATATGGAGTACCATTTTGGCCTCCACTCCTTAGAAAAGACATTATGGAACTAGAGAAAGTTTAGAGAAGAGCCACCAAATTAATATAAATAATCTGATTTACATTACAAAAGAGGCATCTAAGAAGGGATATGATAACTATATACAAATATATATTCAGGGACATTACAAGGAGCTTTAAAAATAATTATTCATCCCAAGCGCTGTACAAAGGACACAGAGTCATCACTACAGGTTGGAAGAAAGGAGATGTCACCATTATATGCGCAATAGGAAGCAGGGGTGGAGGGTGAGGGTAGATGCCCCGGGGAGCGTGGTTAGGTCTCCTGGGTAGGTAGTGGTGGAGGGGGATTAACCCATTTATTAATATAGTGGTTACTTACGGGTTTGTGGCCTTTAGTTTTTTCTTTTTATTGTAATGTTGCTGCTCATGGAGGATGGAGAGGACGGGGAGGAAGATGAGATCATCCTGGCAGAGGTAAGTAGAACTTTTATTTACTTTATGCTGGCTGATCTTATTTTTAATGGGCAAATGCACTATTTCCATATATGGATAATTATTATTTTGCCCATTATTGTAATTTATGTGTTGGGGGATGGAGTTGTATTTATGTATTGCACTAATGTTATTTTTGAATGACCTTCAGGGGTCCCAAGGGGTTTATGTGTTTTGGTCTTAGAGCTTGATGTTTTTTGTATAAACCAAAACAAGGGCTCCAGCAGTTTAAAAGCAACCTCATTGCAAAAAAAATATTAGTATTTTTTTGGGGGGGAGGGGTTCTTCCCCGAATTAATTACACACGCATGGTCTAATTATAATGCAAAATGCAACATCATAAAGAAATAAAAATGCAGTGATTTTATAAATGTAAAAATAAATAAAATATGAGTTAAAATTCATACTGTAACATAAAGTTTTCCTTAAAATCACTAATTTATTAAAAGCAACCTAATTGCTAAAATAATAATGTCGTGATTTGAACAATGTGGAAATTGATGAAATATTTAAAAAAAACATTACCGGTACATAAAGTGTTTCTTCAAATCACTCATTTATGAATCTCTTCTCGAAAAAAAAGGATAGGCATTTTTTTTTTTTTTTTTTTACTTGACTGGAAATTCCCATTGGCAGTGAAGTAATTATACAGTAGCCAAATTACGGTGCAGGTCTTCTTATCAGCCATGCAAGACCCGAAGCATACGTAATGTGTCTTTCTGTGTGAATGTCCTAGATCGGCTAGAGGAGGTGTTGATAATGAGTCGAATGCCTTGTCCTTGGCTTTGGGGGATAGGGGGGGGAAAGGTGCAACTAAAATGTTTCATCTTGGTTTACCTGTACATAATGCTGTTATGAGCGTGCAGAATTACAGTTGAAAGAAATCATTTGAAATGTTGTAAAATTTAAACAAAATGTTTCAGTCCCTTGAAGAGTCATAGAGAAATAAAAACGTAGTGATTTTATAAATGTAAAAATTGATTAAGTGTTAAAACCAGGAAATGTAAATTTCTATACCAGCAAAGAAATCATGAAACCGTCTTAGACTTTTAGATAGCTACAGTACTAGTGTTGGACTGGGTCCTACTTTAAAAAAAAAACGGGTAACGGGTACACGGTCAACATGAAATGATCTACCCGTCCGGGTACCCAGTTGGCACTTACCTGGGGGGGGGAGGAAGATGGCGGTGACATCTAGGAAGGTCAGTAGCGGTCCTGTGGTGGTGGCAACATCAGAAGTGTGTGTTCAGCTGGCGCGGGAGCTGCAGGACTCCATATACCAGTGTGAGCTGGGGAATCATGTGACCGGTGCAGGAGCAGAAGCGTTCCTATTGGACAGCCGGCTGAGGTATGTCTCTTTTGCAACCTCAGATGAAACACAACACATGACATATTACACTGTGTCATGATTTATTTAACAAAAATAAAGCCAAAATGGAGAAGGCATGTTTGAAAATGTAAGTATATCTTATGATTCAATAGCTTGTAGAACCACCTTTAGCAGCAATAATTTGAAGTAATCATTTTCTGTATGACTTTATCAGTCTCTCACATCGTTGAGGAGGAATTTTGGCCCACTCTTCTTTACAACGTTGCTTCAGTTCATTGAAGTTTGTGGGCATTTGTTTATGCACAGCTCTCTTATGGTCCAGCCACAGCATTTCATTTGGATTGAGGTCTGGACTTTGACTGGGCCATTTCAACACCTGATTATTTTCTTTTTCAGCCATTCTGTTGTAAATTTGCTGGTGTGCTTGGGATCATTGTCCTGTTGCATGACCCAATTTCGGCCAAGCTTTAGCTGTCAAACAGATGGCCTCACATTTGATTCTAGAACACTTTGGTATACAGAGGAGTTCATGGTCGACGCAATGACTGCAAGGTTCCTAGGTCCTGTGGCAGCAAAACAAGCCCAAATCATCACCCCTCCACCATCGTTCTTGACAGTTGGTATGAGGTGTTTGTGATGATATGCTGTGTTTGGTTTTCGCCAAACATGGCGCTGTGCATTATGGCCAAACATCTCCACTTTGGTCTTGTCTGTCCAAAGGACATTGTTCCAGAAGTCTTGTGCTTTGTTCAGATGCAACTTTGCAAACCTAAGCCGTGCTGCCATGTTCTTTTTAGAGAGAAGAAGCTTTCTCCTGGCAACCCTTCCTAACAAACCATACTTGTTCAGTCTTTTTCTAATTGTACTGTCATGAACTTTAACATTTAACATGCTAATTGAGGCATGTAGAGTCTGAGATGTATGGGTAGAAAAAGGGTGAAATGTCCTCGGGCGCGTCACTCTGCTTGCGGCTCCACGACGTATAAAACGTATAAAATGGAAGAGAAAAAGGGGAGGGCCACAGTAAGGAAAACAGCCCAAAAAATTATACACACTTCTTCATTAAGAGAAGGAGAGGGGAGGGGAGAGGGGGGGGGGAGAAGAGGGAGGAGAGATAATGGAATCACACTTTTTGGGTGGAGACACACTCACATCAAATCTCTAGTATCTTGAGCAGATGTTTCCTCCTCTGTATGTGATTGTGTGAGTTGTAGGTGAGGAAATGCCTCCTGATATCTTCCTTGACAAAAAATAAAAGGGAAAAAAAAATAGTGCAATACAGTTTAATTAAACAGTGGGTGAATGAGATTTAAAACTTACAAGCGACCGATATATTTAGGCATAGGAAGGAGATGCCTGCGCAGTCCTGTTCACAGACAGATGCCCATCAGCGTCTCACCGTGCGCAACGGAGTAAGGAAGCTGAAGACTGTTTGTGCAGAGGGGATAGGCGGCCGGAGGAGGACACAGCCTGTGCACGGGCTCTGATTATCCACACTGCAGCCTTATACACCTCGATACACAGACGGGAAGATTCTGCCAGCAGGGACCAGCCGAGACAAAACACCCCAACCCAGAGAGGGACACGTTGTGGAGTCTGGCGGCATCTCCTTCCTATGCCTAAATATATCGGTCGCTTGTAAGTTTTAAATCTCATTCACCCACTGTTTAATTAAACTGTATTGCACTATTTTTTTTCCCCTTTTATTTTTTGTCAAGGAAGATATCAGGAGGCATTTCCTCACCTACAACTCACACAATCACATACAGAGGAGGAGACATCTGCTCAAGATACTAGAGATTTGATGTGAGTGTGTCTCCACCCAAAAAGTGTGATTCCATTATCTCTCCTCCCTCTTCTCCCCCCCCCCTCTCCCCTCCCCTCTCCTTCTCTTAATGAAGAAGTGTGTATAATTTTTTGTGTTGTTTTCCTTACTGTGGCCCTCCCCTTTTTCTCTTCCATTTTATACGTTTTATACGTCGTGGAGCCGCAAGCAGAGTGACGTGCCCGAGGACATTTCACCCTTTTTCTACCCATACTCATACAGAGGTTGTTGAATCACCTCTGAAAGACTCAGGCAGCGGAACAGCATTGTGGAAAGGACTGAAGCTATACATTGAATAGTAGGCTAATTTTTTCTGGCGCAAATTTTCCCTCTTTTTTCAGAGTCTGAGATGTAACTCTTGGGTTTTTTACAATTTCTCTGAGCATTGCGCGATCTGACCTTGGTGTGAATTAGCTGGGACGTCCACACCTGGGAAGATTGGCAAATGTCTTGAATGTTTTCCACTTTTGAATAATCTTTCTCACTGTAGAATGATGGAGTTTAAATTGTTTGGAAATTGCCTTATAACCCTTCCCAGATTGATGAGCATCAACAATTGCTTCTCTAAGATCATTGCTGATGTCTTTCCTCCTTGGCATTGTGTTAACACACACCTGAATACTCCAGACCAGCAAACTGCTAAAACTTTGGCTTTTATAGAGGTGGTCACACTTGCTGATGATCAATTAATCAAGGGCATTTGATTAGCAGCACCTTGTCTGCTACTTAGCATCTTAATTCCTATGGAAGCAGTAAGGGTGTACTTAGTTTTTCACACATAGCTTCTCCATTTGGGCTTTATTTTTGTTAAATAAATCATGACACGGTGTAATATGTCATGTGTTGTTGTTCATCTGAGATTGTATTTACCTCCTTTTAAGATCTGCTAAGGAACAGATGATTGTTATTATGTCATGATATGTAAAACCATAGAGTTCAAAGAGGGTGTACTTTCTTTTTCACAAACACATATATATACTGTAATAGGAGAAAATCAAATATTTTATGACTCCTTCCTCAATAAAGTCATTTTTATCCTGTTCCTATCAATTGCCAAATACAATTCCACAAGAATGCAACAGACGAAGGGGTGTTCTGGAGACTGGACACTAACGTGATGAAAGAGATACAAATATTGTAAAAGGGCTTTACTTAAATATCTTTGGTAATAAAGGAGTTCTTGGATTACAGTATAATTGGAAAGGTCAGTTAAGTTTATTGGCACAGGGAGTAATGTTCCATTGGAGTAGGGAAGCCAAAGTCTTTTCCAGGAGAACAAAATATCAAACATATTATGATGACAATAGGAAAATAAAGACCTAGCCCAGAAATGAGTAAAGAAATGTGTATCAGATGTGTGCGGTATCTAAAAATTGTTATGGTATTTGTAGTATTTGTGTTGTCTTTGTATCTGAATTTGTGATTGTATTTGAAATGTTTTTTATTGGTATGTGGTTGCACTATGACTGATGGTTTATGAGGCCAGTAGGGAAATAAAAAGACTATTAAACTGCTGCTAAGCTTGCTATCAATTACAGTGTTAGCTAACCAATTCAGAATAGCACTGCTTCTAAGAGTTCACAAACTAAATAGACAAAAAAAAAAAGAATAAAGGGAACATGTGACATTAAAAAACAAAATAATTTATGAAAGACTACTTGTGGCAAGTGGTGCAATATAAAAGCAAAAACATCACTGGATTTATCAAGGAGAACTAACAATTAAAGGCAAAATAGAAACACATTGTAATTAGAGATGGCCATTTTTTTTTAGCAGATTTTGATCCGCAGCTGATCGGCCTTTTCCTTTGGTCCACGATTTCAGTGAATCAATGTCAAAAAGGGCGATTTGTGTTTTGCAGATTTTCTTAATATTATTATTACCAATACTTTCAGTGGATTCAGCAATCCGTTGACGTATTCTTAAGAATCCGCCAACGGATTGCTGAATCCACGGATTGGGTTCTACCAATGGCGGATTTTGATGAATCCATACAGATTGAAACTGCCACAATCCGTTTGCAGATTTTACACTGCAAAACGTATTTTGGGGGTAACATCAGCGACAATCCATAATTCGGCAGATTCTCCCATCTCTAATTATAATCTTTGAATATGAATCAACCAATATACAGGCATACCCCGCATTAACGTACGCAATGGGACCAGAGCATGTACAGTATGTAAAGCGAAAATGTACTTAAAGTGAAGCACTCCCTTTTTTCCACTTATCCATACATGTACTGTACTGCAATCATCATATACGTGCATAACTGATGTAAATAATGCATTTGTAACAGGCTCTATAGTCTCCCCGCTTGCGCACAGCTTCGGTGCAGGTAGGGAGTTCAACTTTGCTGTTCAGGACGTGCTGACAGGCGCATGTGTGAGCTGCTGTTTGACTATTGGGCGATATATACTTACTCGCGAGTGTACTTAAAGTGAGTGTCCTTAAAGCGGGGTATGCCTGTATACAATTAAGACAATCCCCCTGGGGACCGAAACTTCCGGCCTGTGAGCAATTTGGATGCAATAAAATATATTTTTTTTGCCCTAACTTAGTGTTGTGCCAGTAATATAGATCTAATGTTGACAATCCCTTAACTCCTCTACTGTGCACCATGACAGCCTCCTGGAAAGGTTCTTTACCCCTTGTGTGTGCGGTCATTTTGAGGGTATATACAGTTAGGTCCGGAAATAATTGGACGCTGACACAATTTTCATAATATTGGCTCTGTACGCCACCACAATGGATTTGAAATGAAACAACCGAGATGCAATAGAAGTGCAGACTTTCAGCTTTAATTCAAGGGGTTGAACAAAAATATCGTATGAAACGATTAGGAATTGCAACCATTTTCATACACAGTCCCCTTATTTCAGGGGCTTAAAGGTAACTGGACAAATTAACACAATCATAAATAAAATGTTCATTTTTAATGATTTGTCGAGAATCCTTTGCAGACAATGACTGCTTGAAGTCTGGAATGCATGGACATCACCAAATGCTGGGTTTCCTCCTTTGTGATGCTTTGCCAGGCCTTTACTACAGCTGTCTTCAGTTGTTGTTTGTTCGTGGGTCTTTCTGCCTTAAGTTTTGTCTTCAGCAAGTGAAATGCATGCTAGATTGGGTTGAGATCAGGTGATTGACTCGGCCATTGCAGAATATTCCACTTATTTGCCTTAAAAAACTCCTGGGTTGCTTTTGCAGTATATTTTGAGTCATTGTCCATCTGTAAAGTGAAGCGCCGTCCAATCAACTTTGCTGAATTTGGCTGAATCTGAGCAGACAATATATCCCTATACACTTTTGAATTCATCCGGTTTCATCCTGTTTCACTTGCATTGAGAGCTCCTTTGGCCGCGTGTTGTGGGTTCACAGCAACAGCTTCCAAATACGAGTGCCACATCTGGAATCTACTCCAGACCTTTTACCTGCTTAATTGATGATGAAATAATGAAGGAATAGACCACACCTGTCCATGAAACAGCTTTTGAGTCAATTGTCCAATTACTTTTGGTCCCTTGAAAAAGAGGGGGCTACATATTAAAGAGATGTGATTCCTAAACCCTTCCTCCAATTTGGATGTGAATACCCTCAAATTATAGCTGATAGACTGCACTTTAAGCCCATATTTATTATTTAACTGTAACTTGAAATTATTTTGGTACACAGCTGAAATAACAAAACGTGTATCAGTGTCCAATTATTTCCAGACCTAACTGTATATATACTTACTGATTTTATATGCATAATTGTGTATAATTCGTATGTACAGTATCTGCTCAGGCGGATGTCATAGATCTGAGATTTCAGCATCTTTTTGCTAGTACCGCCACCAGTTGCTGAGTGCTACCCATAATACTCTCGTGTTTGAGATGAATGCAAACGTGTTAATTATTAAATACAGCAAATAATTATATTAAAGTGGCAACGTCAAAACATTACATTCCAAAAATCCAAAGAGAAGCTGCCTACAAAGTCCACTGATTTTTCTTTAAATAAGAGTTAAAGATATCTCATGAAATTGACTTTGATTGGGTGCTAAAAGAGTTATTGTGGTTAATAATATGTAGTGCAACAGGGGTCACACCACTCACTAAGCACCAATATAGGGTAATAGAATATCAGAGTGTGCTTAATTGCCTAGAATTGGCAAGTGGGTGCAACCTATGTTCTATAGATAATGAATATCAGGTAGATTATTAGCTGACTAGAAGCTAGTGAGTCATCTAAAGAAAGTATATTTAATGGTGCACCATTAAATGTACTTTCTTTAGATGACTCACTGGCTTGTAGTCAGCTAATCATCTACCTGATATTGGTTATTAATATATAATCAAACCAGATGTCTGTAATTAGAATTATAGATACTTTTATTTATATTTTCCTTTATCCTGCGATCTGCTTGTCCTGTAGATCAGATGGGGGGATTTCACATGTAATAATAAAGAAAAAGAAAAAGTGCAACAGCTCAAAAATATATATGTTGAAGTGTGTGTGATTGTGATGTAGACATTTACATACAGTAGTGGAATTAATGCTATTAGTGATAGGTTTGAGGTGCACAGAAGGAAAGAAAAGAACAATACATTAATAAAAAAAATTGCAGATTAATTAATATATACCAGAGTAAAATATGTAGAAATGTTAAAAAAAAAAACCTGTATCTTTAATAAAAAAGGTTGGAACAGGATTTTTTCCTTCTTCAAAAGAAAAAAAGCCTCTTTAGAAAAAATCTTGGCTTGACATCATGTAGTTTAAAATTGAGGTCCTACTTACAAACTGTTTCAAATAATAATAGCAAGTAGCAGATTTGCTGGAGTGGTACATCGGTTCTGGTTCCCAGACAGTTTTCTCAGTCTGCTGCAGACGCACTGCCTGCTGTCTCCATCTCTCCTCGTGGTACTATGCACTGAACCGCCTCTTTTACCGACATCATTGACTTTCCGCATGCAGCTTCTGGGGTCATGTCTTTTACTAAACCTATATGTTTCTTGACAGCTGTCGCTTCCTCAGGGGTTTCTATGGTATGGGGAACTCCCCCTCTTTAAATAGTCTGGTGTGTTAACACTGTGTATTCATTTATAGTTGTTGATGGTCTCCATGATAGTTATGTGATATCACCTGGCTACATAGCATAATTACATAATAACAAACATAGTTATAAAACATTGTTATAAACAACCATATCAAACATGATATACATAGTTATAAAATAATATATTTGATGCAAAAGTCAAAGTCAGTATGAATATGGAAATAACCAAAGAAAATCATTATTTTAAGTGAGATAACATGTAGAGCTTCTCTTAATATGTGTATCATAATAATACATTCAAATTATATACCTTATAATGGTAATACACCAGTGATAATATTGCCAACATTAAATATATTGCATAAAACCTAAAGGAGCATGACATTTTGGGACCTGTTGATTAATATGATCAAATAATATGAAACATAATAAATGTCCTGGTAATCTTAAAATTATATTTGACAAATATATGAAAGAAGACACAAAGATAATATACCAATATGAATAACTGTAAATAAATGAAAAAGAAAAAAAAGAAATACAAATAAATTTTTTTGCAAGAAATCCTTTGAATGTTATAATTTAAAAACGGAAATGTAATTTAACTAATGGCAACTCTTATCCTTCCTCATACATTAGAATGTAAATAAATATGAAGATGGAATTAGGCAAAAATAGATTTTCATACCGGTAAATAGTAACATGCAGGTATAGTTTACTTCTCTTCTCTCAGACATTTTGTCTAGATTTAATATGACCGCTGTCTGAAAGCTTATATTGATGAAAAGTGTGCAAGTGGCTATTTGTAAAACTGCTTTAGTCTTCCTTGAGGAAATACTGCAAAATCAAATTCTATATTTATGTAGCCCCTCTTCCTGGGGCCAATCGCAGATTGCCCCCCCCCCCCTCTGTACTAGGGTCTTGCTACGTGTGTCTGGGTGGTGCATACCTGTTGGCAACAGGAGGGCCTGAGTCTCCCGCGATGGTATGGGGGATGACAGGACCAGGTTACTGGGGTGAATGCCTCCGTCTCACTTAATGGTGCAGCGCCTCCATCTCTGGTAAGCCGTAATGGTGCAGCGCCTCCATCTCTGGTAAGCCGTAGTCACGTAGGATGAAATCCTCCCAGAGAGTCCCCCACTCAGGGACGAGAGATTTCAGTCTCACACAGTCTCTTACTTAAAAGTAGCAGCAGCTCTTTATTCAGTGCAGCACAGCACAATAGCAGCAGGGATAACAGCAGGTACAGTTTATCTCTCTCCGTAACTGCTCTCCTCCAGGATGGTCTCTTCTCCCTGCCTCCATCCCAAGCCACGGGCACTCAGGGTGGAGCTAGCTCTTCCTTCACCCCTATGCAGGGTGAGAGGTATTGGTCTACCTATAGTTCTAGCAGCTCTAATCAGGGCCTGCCAGTTCTCCTCCTTTAGCTGTGTACTTCATGCACTTCTCACTCTGACACTAACTCCAGACTCAACAGGACTGAACCAGGACTGAACTGTCACCGACAGGAATAGGCACACTAAATAGAGACAGCCCTCCCCTTCATGACATCAGCAGGTACCGCCCCTGTGTCTATGCCTTACACACAGGGTCAGGTGGCCTACTTCCACCACTCAGAGCAAGGCTTGATGTGGGGCGAAACCCATGATAACTACTGGCAGCCTGCCCTTACCAGGGCTTATACCAGTAGGAGGGAATACCTATAGCCCCATTTCTTACCAGGGCTACATTTAGTTAATGTGAGCGTTTTCAATTTGTGAATCCAATAGGATTCTCTTCTAGCTATTTGATTAATTCTGTTTACTCCCCTCCAATGAGGTATAGGGAATTCTATTGCTTTACGAATGAATCTTTTGGGGTTTTGAACAGGTTTGAATAAAAAATGATTGTACACATTGTGTGTGGTTACACCTCTCTTGATGTTATAAAGTATATGTGTTCTCCTAAACTTCTTTAGAGAAGTCTGCTTGTCCTACCCACATATTGCAGCCCGCATGGGCATTCAAGTAGATATATTATAAATTAGCTTTTATAATTGATTAAATACATTGTCATATTATTTTTGTGTCACAGGTCTAAAAACCTTTCCACTGTGGCTATCCTTGCATGCGATAGATCTAAGGCATGTATAATATCCTTTAATGGAATTTAGCCTATATTACTTTTTGGTTTATGAGTTATGGGGCCAATTTCGATTTAAGATTAACCCTTTTTCAAAGATAATTGGGGAGGATCTCATTCAGAATTGTATCTTTTTTTTAAAGATACCCCAATGTTTTTTGTATATCTTAAGTATCTGCGGTGCCATTTTATGATATTGTGTTATGAAAGGGACTGAATCTGTTGGACTTTTGTCTTTATTTTAGTATTCTAAGAGTTGTGATCTATCCATACTGTATTTTTAATGTTTGCTATTGTTGAATGTAATTCATCTTTTGGATAATCTCCATCTAGAAACTTGGCGCTCAGTTCTTCAGCTTGTTCAACAAAGATGTGATCTTTAGAACAATTGCATTTTAATCTGATAAACTGACCCTGCAGAATATTTTTCACCCCATTTTATTATATTGGCTGCTTGCTAGTAAATAATGCTTTGTGTACACGTCTTTATAATAAGTTTTGGCGTAGACTCGGACGCCCGAAGTCTCATGCCCTCCAAGCTGGGGTCTGATCGCACCGCATCCCTAAATTGGTTATCTAACTCTGGCCACCCGCTTTTATGGCTAAGTCAGGGGGACTGGGAACAGGAAAAGGGAACAGTAAATCAGGGTCAGTGTGCGACTTAGTCTGGCTTACCTGTCTGGTCTCCACAGAGACCCCAGGAACTGTAGATCCCAAATGCAGGGGGACAGGGATGGTTCCACTGCGATCTTGGCTGACTGGCTCCTGGTGATCGCTGCAACAGGGGCCAGCTCGGCTGTAAACATGCAGGTAACATGCCCCCAGGTCATTACCAAGGAGGACCACAGCATCAAACCCGGGTAATACACCCACCTCCCTCATGCCACATCCGGCACCCCAATCCAAAAAGACCCGAGCAGCCTGGAGTGACCGCGGTCCTCCATCTGGCATGGTCACTTGCATCCCGGTGCCCGGGAGAAAATTTTCTGGCTGCACCATATCAGGGTGTACCAGATTAACGGTAGCACCGGAGTCCAGCAAGCTGTCCACATGCCGGTCCCCGGTGGTCACCCTCCGCTGATGCTTCTGCCGGACATCGTTGTTTTGCAACATGATGTCCTCTGATCTCCGCTACTGGTTCCGAGGGGGCAAGTGCAGTTTCTCCCGTGGACGTCCCTCTGTGGGTTGATTCCACAGCTGTGCTTGGCTCCTCTGTGTGTGCCAGTAGCACACGGGCGACTGGCCTCGCAGCTGGGGATCGTTGCCCCTGATGGGGTCCCCTGGACCAATCCTGGTCCAGCTGTATGGCCTGAGGTGAACGACCTTGTTGCAGGTAAAATACCGCCTCCTGTGTCTAAACTCTGCAGCTTTGGGTGCGTTGCATTCTGCAGTAGGCTTGTGGGACCACCGAGGGGTGGTTTTGTCTCCCTTGGCTGGGCGCATCTTTGGGAGCTGCTCTCTTGTTAATCAGAGCCCTGCTGGCCACATACTCATCCGCCATCCTCGCAGCATCCACATGGTGTTTTGGATTTATGGTTAAAGACTCATGCCCTCACATCTGAGGGGAGCTGCTGCAGATTTTGCTACTGAAATATCAAGTCCAGTAGTGTATGGAACTTGGTGACTCCGTAACCCTCCACCCACTGGGTCCCATGCAAAGACATGCAGGCTCCATAATCCACAAAGGATTCCAGGGGGTATCTTTCCCCAGTCCGGAACTTGCCCCGGTATGCTTTTGGGGTGAGGGCGTACTGTGTGAGCAGCATACTTTTTATATGACCGTAGACATTAGCATCCATGCGTGGAATACCCTGCACAATTTGCTTCACTTTACCGCACAACAAGGACGCAATCGCAGCACCATATCCCGTCGTTGGACCCGGTATCGGAGACACTGGGTCTCAAAGTCATTTATGAATGCGTCGATCTCGTCCGTGACATCAACAAGCTTCCTGAAGCTGTGGTGGATCACCCTGGGACTATCCTGTTCCCCGTTGACAAGGTAAGAGTGGGGGGCTTTCCCATGCACTGCGGCAAGCATTTGTATATGCTCCGCTGCTGTAGCCCTTTCTCCCCATGAGGCCAGGAGAGCTGTGAGCCCATGGCGGCGAGTCCAGCAGCCGCAGCGACTATCTCCTCCGTACCCACTGGCGCCAAGCCACCAATTTCAGGTGGTCACCTGCTCCCTCCCCATGTTCTTGCAACTCTGGAGCTGGATTGACCTCCTGCACTCAGGGCTGATTGGTGTCCACTGCCACTGCAGCTAAGGGGCCATGCCCCTCCAATGGAGCCAGTCTGGCTTCATGACTCTCCAAGTCCTCCTCCAGTTGCATCTTTGACCGACCGTCTGTCGGTAGTCCATAGCCTGCACATCGCTCCACAACTCGAGTGCGGTCCTAGGACCGGAACTGTCCGGAGCGGTGACTCATGGTGAGACTGCTAGCACAGGTATATGGGCAAACGGAAAGGTGCACTATCTCATGCTCTTGTGAAGCGTGTGTAAGTTGCCACTTGTCAGGGGAGCTTGCAATCTACGAGTTTCCCCCACTATATTACAGAATCCCGCAGGAGACTACGGTAATAGGCTCAATCAGCCTTCCCCCGTTGCCACCAGTAAATAAGCCTGTCATGGTAGACCAGTCTCATCAACACATTAATTCCGGGATTCTGGATTCTGGATTGAGCACAATAAGAAGGGCAAAATAAATTGTAGTTTATTTATTTTCAGACAAACACACAACGCTTCACAATTACACTGGTTAAACACTTAAGAGGATGGGGAAAGGAAATCAAAAGTCCACGGAATGAATGACTTGAAAACAAAGTCTCTGGGCACCCCTGCACGCATGCAAGTGGGTGCGCGATTTGAGCCATGTGACAGTCCTCGGCTAGGGGCACAAGTTGCCACCCTTGTATCTCCGCCGGAGGAAAGATGTTCGTTTAGTCCTTACAGGATTCGTTCCGGAATCCCTACCTCAAACGGATTCTGGAAGAGGGGTGCAAATCTTCATTACGATGTAGTTAACCCCTCACACTCCGGAACCGCTGACGCTGTAGCGTGGACGTATCTTGGTGAATCTGAGATGTATCTGACTACGACTGGGCTGCAGGCATTTTTATAGGGTTAAGGGTCCTATCTTTAACATACCCAGCCAATCCTCCTGTGGAACAACTTTTCCCACGTATCCCGGACTTGCCAGTAGCTCACAAAAAGGGCAGAAGTTGCTTCCCGGTTTGCTCAGAGCATGTGCTAATTTGACACCTGAGCTGCTTAGCATACCAGGCTCAATCTCTTACCTGGCGACAGCAAGTCTGGGGTTTGGCTACCAAGTGTAAATAGCCCATACTTCGCACCGGCATCGTGTGCTTGACAATATCCCGGCCACCCTAACACCTCGGGTCTCTGAGGCTTTTTAACTCCGGAGTTCTCTAGACACTGGGGCACCAACTTAGCAGGGTGCCCTTTGAAGTACGGAGATAAAAATCCCTCAGCTCATTCATCCAAGACTTATTTACATGTTAATGGATTCAAAGGGTTCCTGCCTTTACATTTAAAACCCCACTGAAACACATGATATTTTTATATATACTTTCTGTATGTGTGGGGGAAATAAAAACAATATGTACTGTATGTGCATTTTACATTTGCAACTAAATGCATTACAAAAATTAGAGTGCTAGCTCTTCCTAGCGCAAGTTAGTCACTTAATTGAATGGGCTCTGTGATGTGGGTTGCGGATTGACCTATAATCATTCTGGGTTACAAGCCGGCATACAATGTATCCGTGCAGGCTTTGATCGGTAACCGCAGACGCACTTCACCAATTCACATTAAGGGGATAACAAGACGGCTGGATACATTGTAGCGCTCAGGTACTTCAGCTAGACCGCAGACCACTTATTCATTTGACTTTGCGGTTTCGACATCTGTTGTCTAGAAAGTGATACCCATCTTCAATACAGCCACTTACTCGCAGGCACACATGCAATTAGCGCTTGGCCCAGCACTAGAAGCTCCCCCTTGTGTCGCGAATACAGTTTGCTCATTTCCCATTCATTTATAACACTGCAGCTAGCTTCTGAGCTACAAAACAGGGACAATGGTAGAGGGGAAACAGGGCATTTCGGTGGCCACACAATTAACCCCTTCAGTCCCAACAAGTTTTAGGGTTAACCAGCCAGGTATAATAACTTTATTATTGGCCTGGTTAACCCCTTCACCGCCACTATTATATAATAAACACAGAAACATTACAGAAGTCAAGGCCACTGCTCAGGGAGTGGACAAGACACACACAGACAAGGCAGTCGTCAGTCACAGATTAATAGTGAAGCTCGAGATCAATAAGTGATGGTGAACTATTTAAAATATATATCTTTTATTATTTAATATTAAAATCAAAAAGGTAAATTTAACAATATTAAATTGGTAAACCTACAGTATATACAGTACAAATGATAACATTACACACCAACAAAAAACAAGTCCAGAGTACTGTAAGTCCATAGAGAACCACAGTGTACATCATAGTATACTGCAGTGGTAAATAGTACCCATACATAGGTTTCCCCCTGATGAAGTGCGCATGTGCACGAAATGCGTAGGGTCACAGTTCAAGAGTTATCATTACGAGCGCACGCAGGCAACGGAGATCTGATCCAGAAGTGAGAGACGGCGTCCAAGTGGTGTTTACATCAGCCCGACCCTGCTGGAGGAAAAACTGACACCTAACGAGTGACTGCAATCCATTGCGCTTATACTTCCAATTTTTTGTGAGTAGGGTTCCAGTTTTAACCAACCGGACCAGTCACCTGCTATTGTTCCAAATTTGTCATTTCAATTATTGTTGTATTAAATTAGCCCTTTTATTCTTAATTTTTCAGCCTTGCTTGTCTTTCAGTCTTTTGTCTTCAATTTGTTGTCTGTTCTGTATGTGTGTTGCTTGTTCATTTTAGTAGCAGTTTTACACTATGATCTGTTTTTCTTTCTCCATTTGTATTTCACATATCATATGACATCTGGCTGTGAATTCATCTGCATCCCTGGAAGTACAAGCATTGAAGCTGGTCTTTGTACTTCAATCCAATTTGGACTTAATATAGACTGTTTTTGTACATTCTAGGCGCCGGTTTGTATTGTTTTCCTTCATACATTGGTAGTAGATACATAGTAACAGTAGCATACAAAGATACTGATAAATGGTACTAAAATTTGAAGTTGTGCTCCAAAATTACAGAGGGTATCAGGACGTGGGGCTTAGTATTTAATAACAATAGAGTTCAAATCAAGGGCTCAAAAAATGGTAACAATCTTCAAATAAAGTAGAGATACTAGATGTAAGAGAAATAATCCCAAAATAAATGCTCTGTGTTTTGTATAGCAATCAAAGTAAGCAGCAGTGCTGGCTGAATCAGTACTGTTTGCACACACGGAAGGTAGATCAGATAAAGGGTTGCTGGTTGCATGGTTGCTATTTATTCAGCGAGGCCCCATGTTGCTATAACCAAATAGATGTTTAGACAATTAGCCAGGACTGCTTCTTACCCTTCAGTAAAACTAGGAGTTTAGGAGTACAACTTGTGTAATTCAGTTACTATTGCTGTTTTATCAGTGAGAATATTGTATGTACAAGTACAGAGCATAAGGAGTAAAGCTGTAAATAGAGGAGATGCCCAGGATGTGCGATACCCAAATGGACCACTGTGCTCACTGTCCTTAAGTATTAATAGGAGCTTTGAAGTGTAACTTGTACCCCCAAGTATCTAATACTGTTTATTCAGTGATGACTAAAGTTAAAGTGGATAAAATGAGATGGATAGAGCCTGAATCTGCTGTGAATTCAGAGGTAACCAGTAACTTTCAAATAAGACTGTACTGCTTGCACAGGTAAACCAATGTATTGCAGACAATGGAGCAGTCATGGCTTCCTTGGTAAATTCAATTTTGTGCTGCTGCTCCAGCAAAGATAGGTCAGGCTAAATCTGAAAAGATGAAAATTGTGCATTTTCAATTAATATGTAATAGAGGTATCCTACAGAGAAGCTGATATATCATTTTGAGCTATGCTACTTAAATAACAGCTCAAAACTGATAACATAATCTATCAAGAGAACGACAGTAGTTGCAACAGTAACTAAGAAAATGTATACTGAATGTATATATCCTTAAGGTGGGCATTTTCACTAATGGTTTTGTTTTAATTCTAAAAAAAGGGTGTTTTCGTTCTGTTTTTCTTTCTTAAAAAAGCACAATGGAAATCCTTAAAATAAGTATAATCTCATAAAAACAATTAGGAAACTTTAACAATATGACTGAACAACATTAGATACAAATAAAAATATGATGAGAAACACCTAGAAATATGCACTAGGTCTGTTGTTCTGGTTTTGACTTCGGCTCTAAATAATTTTTGGGGGGGAGTGGTGGGGGAGGGGTTTACCCATCTCTAGTATTTTTCACCACTTATCAATATTACACAAACACGTTTGTTTTCCTTTCTATGCCTAATCCATCAGTGAAAAGACGAAATATTAAGTGCTTATGAAGTTGTACAAAATTATAACAAACATATTTAGCATTTTCCATGAATAAATTAATCATAGCTTTAAAAATACTAACACATACAGTATGAGGGTGTGGGCCTGTGATGCTCACATGTGGGGAGGAATCCATCACTAACATATTAATAATATGTTTTTGATTTAAACACATTACGATTAACATATTTCTTGCATTGCAGTTAATAAATTCCTGTTGTTTCACAGCTCTGTCAGTTGTAATCAATTCTAATTAAGTCAGTGGAGAAATGTGACGCTTTGCAAAGTAATTTAATCATGGAGTTAAATACAAAATAGGCTTATAATGCATTGACGTATTAGGATCTTGACCTTAAAGCATTGTTGTAACCTAATGTACACTAGGCCCAATAATAATGATAAGTAATGCAACCTCTGTGTCAAATATCCCCATAAATCATGTTGATATTCCACATCCACTTCTTTTAAGGAATGCACTGTGTTGAAAAGAAATAAGAATTAGAAGGACCAAAGAAGAATGTTAACATTCTTCAAGGAATTGTGCTGCTTAATTTATTCATCCGTCGTGTACAAATAAGAGTATTGGCAAAGAAGGCCTTGCAATTTTCTCTGCATACAGTATCTTTGTATTTCCCAGGATGTTCTTTGTAAGGCATTATGACTAATAAGTCAAGCAAGTATTAAATAAAATGAGTTGACGGACTTAGTTCAAATAATTTTGAATTTGTAAAACTTAATCCACTGTTGAAAGAGCAGAAAGGTATTACCTCAAAGCAATTTGCAAACTTGCCTTTTATGTAAGATGCTGCCTGCAGTGCAAACACAGAGAGCTGGAGATGGATTTATAATACAAGTTAACAGTGCAGACACCTATTGCTTTTACAAACTGTAAAATAATTGAGCTGTACAATGAACAAGTTACATTAAATAAGAGGTATTGATCTTAACAATTATGAGCAAGGATTCATTTGGACTGTTTTTTGGACTGCATAGCTTGACATTTTTTATTTTATTTATGTAGATAATTTTCTACACATGGGAGCCTAGCCATTCAACTGGAATTGAATTTCCAGGCATATATGTCTGTTTTTGCGCAAATTTGACTATTTATTAAGCCCTCACATGTCCAAATCAAGTAAAAACAATTTTTAAAAAAATTATATTTGATTCCATCTGGGCAATATGTAACATTTTGGATGCAATTGAGGAAAACTCACATTTCAGATTCACATGGTACTCATTAGGCTGCAAGATTGCAAATCACCTGGAAAGTGGCAGGCCGAAATCTTATTCTCCACAGGTAGGCAAAATAGAGCTTTGAATAGGAGGGGAGAGAGACCAATGTTGGAGTGTGTCCCTTTAGTTATATCCCTCCAAATACATTAACATGTTTGAGGAGAAAAAATATACCTGAGGACACACATTACAAACATACCATGGACATATGCAAATAAGCCATTTGAGTACATTTTACATATTTAGTTCACCCAAGAAGTTTCAAAGGGGAGTAGTATATTTTATATGTGCAAAAAAAGAGGTTATCTGGAACATGACGACACAGTACAATTAATGTCATATTTACTGGGAGACAGTTACATACTTCAGAATTTCTGATTAAACTAAAAATAAAATAATTCACTCTCTCACGGAACCCAGTTCATAAAACAGTTGAATTGCTGAGGACAGTACCAAATGCCTTTTAGGATACACCAATACAGGTCCCTTAGAGATCTGGTGTTCTGGAATACATCAAAAGAGATAAGCTAAAATAAGAAAAAGACCTGCACCCACAAACACTGAAAAAGCTGCACTTCAGTGACAGCGGGAGGCGTGACATCAGGCCTGGGCATGACCAATCATGATACAGACCTGGTGCCCTCCTGGCTGTACTTAAGGCAGGTACCGCCCAGATTTAGAGTGCCTTTCCCGACTTGAGGAAGGCAGGTCACACAGTGGAGAGGCTGATTATTGGGCCTTCTCCAGTCCTCTTCCCTCCAGGGGAGAGTGAGTGTGAACCCTACTTCTGCCTCTGCTAGAGGCAGGGAAGAGCTAGGATGGCTGTGGGTCCCCTTGGCTTGTAGTGATGGTCCAGGGACCATCCTTCAGTGGTAGCTGAGCAGTACTGCATCGGGCAGAAGCATGCCCTGTTACTGTGCTGTACAGAAGAGATAATAAACCATTCCTGTTGTTATACCTCCTGCTTGGTGCCTGACCTTCCTGGGGGGAGAGGTAATTGTTCTACTGTGGGAGATCACCTTCAGTTCCTGGAGCCTACGGCAGATGGAGTGGCTGTACTGCTAAAGAGATATGTAGGGTATGAACCCCAGATGCCTAGTCCTGTGTCCCCACTACCACCGGCGGATGACTCAGCCCTCCTGTTACCAGCAGGTATCACGCACCACACGATCTGTAATGGCCACATCTCCCATCGGGTGGGGGAAACACCGTTACATTTGGAGGCGCTGCTGAGATCTGTAACAGGGCAGGCTTTAAGCGAAACAAGGCTGGAAGTAAAAAGTATGCTTCCAGAGCAAGTGCTGAAACTGAAGGAGGATAGGGGTAGCGTCCGGGGAAACTCCTTTCCCCAATCACGGAGCTACAGATGAAAGCCAATAGTATCTGATCACTTGCCTGGGTAAAAACTAAGGCATCTCACAGTAAATGCCTCAACATGCCTCAACATTTCTGTGAGATTCCTAATGGCCTATCAGATTAACACAGTAGGGGTCCCTGCAGTCCCATTCAGTCCCATTCAGTTTGAATGTCCAGATTTTCCAAGGCAAGTGATCTAATACTGGTGGCTGCATCTGTATCCTTTAAACTGCCCTATCGGGTGAATGATACGGAGACACAAAGGCTATAGCTGTTTTTAGTCACCCTGAAGCGGGTAGTTGGGATGCCTAAAGGGGGTGCTCCGGTTAACTTAGTCCCTGGGGCCTCTGGATAGGGTCCGCGATGCTGGCAGCCAAGAGGAGGCCACACCAGGTACTGATAGGGAGTGTCTTAGGAGGGATGCCTGAAGTACAAAGTGTCTAGACCTCTCTGTTGGAAGAAGACCAGAGTTCCACTAGCCAGTAGCCAGATAATGGAACCACAGAGTGCTTGTAATGGACTGTAATCATGTGCAGCATATCGATATGGAGCTTTGCTAGCCTGGGGTTCATCCTACTCTTGGTAGACTGCTAATCTATGTGCTGTGAGGACACACGAGGAACGGATTCCTGTCGGAATCGTGGTCACTGAGTGGTCTGTGAAGGGGTTGTGCCCAAGATGGAGGTTCCACTGTCTGGGAATAAGAGGTGTCAGAGCAATAGTTCAAAGAACGAAAAAAATGAACTACCAGTAGAAACGTATTGCCTGCACTCTCCAACAAATATATATATATATTTACACAATACCAAGACTGTATGTCATCAGTAAATACACTTAGAAAGAGACTGATGATCAGACTACATACAGTATGTAAATATAAAAATAGCAATTGCATTACAATACATATGAAAATATATATGTAAACCCTATACAGAATATATACAGCTTATATGGTACTGTAGCTTTTGTTGAAGAAATATGGACTGGAATCTTCTGTCAAGTGTCAGAAATCTGTTCATGCCCGATCCTGAGCAGTTTAAATTGGAGAGATTGGAGGGGTTAATACCTCGTGGTCCGGTGCTCAAAAATTAACCCCCAGCAGAGTGAACCGATTTAAAGTGGTGCAGATCTCTTGTACATTCAGCAGGAGTATTGATTATATATATATATCATGACATGTCCATATCAATTAGAGCACTGTGAGTTTTAACTTGTCCTGTTGTCCGAATTGATCTAGGAAGCCTGATGCTGTTGCGCTTGTATGCAACTCAGAGCTCCCACTTCAACCGGCTCTTAGGATTCAAATACACATAAGATCCTACTGGCATAAGCTTCAATGCACCCTAATGTGGAAAGTGTTTTAATTCACGGTCTCGTTGGACAAAGCTCCTGCTGTGCGTGCTCCCATGCGCTAATAGCAGAGTAGAGTGGTTCCCATGGTAAGAAGAAATGCCGGGGAACAGCAATACAAATGTAGAACGGGATGACCTAAAAATAAAGTGTTTATTGAAGCTTGGCAAACATATGAAATGGTACCAGAGCTGGTACCATTTCATATGTTTGGCAAGCTTCAATAAACACTTTATTTTATGGTCATACCGTTCTCCTTTTGCATTGCTGCACACCGGTATTTCTTTTTACCGTGGAAACCACTCTACACTTTAAATTGTAGACAACTAAGAATACTTCTTCAATGGTAACATTATAAGATATGTAAACTTTGTATTGTTTCTGCAGAATAGCTAAATATTTAATTAGTCCACCTGATTGGGCATACATTTACAACATGAGTCCGCTTGGGTATGAACAAACTAACAACATGAGTTGTTTTCTCTTATTTACAGCTGTGAAGTTTTTTGGACTTGATTGCTGTAGTTTGTTTCCTATCTTCAAAGTACTGTAGAGTGTTTTTTTACCACTATAGTGTAGAATTTAAGCTTTTTTGTAATCCTTATGTATTCTGTCAAATAAAATCACACAGGATCTTCTCAGGAAGTTTTTGGGAATTTTTTTAATTGTATGTTGGGTATTAGATGTAGGATCTATATATATTTTAATATAGATTGTAATACAATTGTTATTTTTTATATTATATGCTAGTAGCCTTCATAACCTACTTATCAAGGCTTTTTAGCTGTTATCGGCAAACAATGTCTACAGCGATTCAGAAAGCCTTGATAAGTGGGCAGCAAAAGCATTAATCACCATTTTTTGCTGTCGTCCAAAACACATCGCCAAGTGAGCCGCGATAATCCCCTTATCGGCAGGTTTTGAAACTTGTGCAATTCTAGTAGCCTTGATTAGCTTATCGAGGCTAATCGCGGCTCTAGAATGGTGATTTCCTCCCAAATTCCTCTTGCCAGAAAAGCTGGAGTGAAGCTGGTGAGAAGCTTCTGAGGCGGCTGTGAGCGAGGGACAAAGAAATAAAAATGTTTTTTTCTTGCATTGGATTGATGCCGGGGGTCTCCGGAGCTGATACACATGAATACCAGCACCGGAGGACCCCGGCATGAATCAGATGCAGGTGAAATACATTTACATCCAACTTCATTACCTTAGCGGCTAACCGGTTAACTACCGGTGCCATGTTTATTGTGGGTAGCGGGGGTTGGTGAAGGTGGTATTTAGTCCTTGTTGGGTGTTTAGGCCTTGTGGGGGTTGCGGGTGGAGTTTACCCGCTACCCACCCGGTAGGTATAAACACCCACCTCCCGGGCTCAAGCGGCCCAGCTACCAGTGTGGCAAGAACAAGTACCTACCCCCCAAGAGCCGCCACCGATGGGCCTATTTAATCCCCCTTAAACTAGGCCCATACCGCAAACCATGCCAGAACCCTCTTCAAGCCCTCCTGCAAACCGTTGCTAAACAGATTTATCCCGATATCCGGCCAGTGGACCCCATCGGCCCTGAGTAACCCCCCTGACCTAGGATTGCCATCCGGATGTCTGCTTTTGCAGCCCCAGCACTGCGCCACAAACTTTCCTACTGCTCTATTCACCTTCTTCCGCCAATCCACTCAATCCAAAGGTCTATCTCTTTCATGTCCCTTGATATTTTACCTTTGTGCAAAGCCCTTCTCTGCCTAAATTTGACATCATGTGTCCACCAGCCCATACCGCCGCCGAACATAATTGGGGGCCTTCTCCCTGAACCCCTGCCAGGATTCTGAATGTGCGGGACCAATTGGCAAATGTGTGAGGGAAGAGACATTTCTCCCGCCGATGACGGAGCAGCTTCAGTGCCAACGACCCCGGCCGTAGTTGAAGCAGGGTTTGAGAAACACCGGAGTCGGGTTGGTGGGTGCCGGGGTGGGGATGGGATCTTCCCGGGGGTGGGGGGAGGGGGTTGCCGACTGCCTGGCCTACGCGGCCGTCCTGGTTTTCATGCACCTGCCGACTAGGCGGGTGGTAATCCTACCACTACACCGCCCACGGCCGCTGCAGGCGGTCGTCCTGCGTGCCGTGACACCCTGCTTTGCATCAGAGAGGCTGGAGGCTGTCACCCCGCCACTGGGAGCCTACCTGCGTAGTGTTACACTGAGCCACAGTGGCCGGAGACTGCCATCCTGCAATGGTGGGGCCAACCTGCGTAGCGTTATGCCCTGCCTTGCGACACTCTGGCCGTAGGCTGCTGCCCTGCGTGTGGCCCCTGAATATCACCTGGTGCGTTGTGCTGCCGCACCTTTCATGGACGGGCCCTGTCCACCACACGGACGGCCTTATCGCCTGACGCCTGTCTAGCCCGATGCCACAGGGATGCAACGGCCTTGTCCGCTACCATGCACTAAAGTGGTTTGCTCTGGTGCTGCAGCTCCAACACCGCTAGGAGCACTTTGTAAACTAGCCCCGCCTGACCTGGGAGGGGATGATCCCTGTGGCTGTGCTGTGCACCCACCAAGCTGCTGCAACTCCTAAAGCTGCACCAGTATTCCCTGTTCCCGCCGCCGTCCCTGTGGGGGTCCTGAAGGAGACCGACGCCTGAGGCGCCAGAGCCTTCAGCATGCCTATCAATAGCCCGCCGCCCAGAATGCACACCGCCTGCAATTGCTGTAAGCGGCCGTTTCGTCTGTCCATTGTGTCGCATCCTCTCACCGCCTGCGACCGCAGCAGGCGGCTGTAGCGCTGCCGCTGCCCGTGGATGCGGGCAGCCGTCCTGTTTTTTTCAACGTGCCTCCATGACATAACCCATAAGAAGCGTAACCTTACCTTGATGCATGTACGGGGAGGGGCCAACTGTGCCTCTGCCTGATGTCCCGACCATGGCCCCCGGCCGCATGAGTTTTGAGCAACACCCACCTTTCCCCTCACCTAAACCGAACTATAAAACCGTAGAATAACTAACACATGCATACCTACAATGCCCACGCTTATATCTTAGATTCGCTATGCTAAGCACATATTACTTGCCATATAGCCATTGACAATATAGCTGTAGCGAAGGCCACAGAAGAGGTGGGGAGGGGAAGAAGGGGGAAGGGGGGTGTGGGCCATGCTTGTATCCTACATCCACAACCCAATGCAACCATTTAAAACCATAAAATAACTAAACGTGCTGCATGTAGGCAGCCTGTGAGCATGTAAGCAAGCCCGTATGCTCCCATGCATAATGTGCCCAACGAGTTCCACCCCTATTTAACCTCCGAACCTACGTGGAAAACCCATAAATAATGAATACCATATTCAGAGAAAGAAAAAAAAAAGGGAGGGAGGGCGCTTCAGACCTCAAGACATCACCATATACAGTACCAGTACATTATAACCACAATTACTGAACGCTATAACCCCAGTTACCATACCATCCGGTATATTGAAATCACAAACACAGTACAAGCCCGTACACTATAACCCCACCTAGACTACCAACCGTTATATTATAACCACCCATACGGTACAAGCCAGAACATCATAACCCCAAAGCAATGCTTATCAGTACCATATGACCACAATTATTGCTCATTGAACCCTACATCACGGTTACAGTACATACAGTATACAGATGCAGCCACCAGTATTAGACCACTTAACTGGGACTTTCTGGGAGATTCTGGGGCAGTCTCACAGTAAACACAGCGGGGGGTCCTTGCAGTCCCATTCAAACTGACTACTATTCTGTATAAATAAAATCTAAACATGTGTTTGGCACAGTTTAATCATTAATATGTCCACCTCAGACTGTCTAAAAAGGTGTTTAATCCCAGTAAAAAAAATAGCTACTGTACATCCGCCATGCACCAAAGGCATTCCCCACACATCCCCCCAGCCACATTTATTTATTCAAAACTGTACAGGATATTGTTTTTCACCGATTGTGCTGCAGTCAACTGCTTTAGATCATATTGAATGAATTGTAAGTTAAATGTGCTGCCCTTTTCTAGGAGAGTAGGACCAGGGCCGTCTTAACAGCATTATAGGCCCCCGGGCAAAGCAGTGCACTGGGCCCTGCCTACACAACCACTCACAGGAATAAAAATGACAATTATCGATAAAATAAACTTATATTTATTGGTACCTCCAACAAAACCGTTAATTGCCTCCCACAAATCCGTTACAATATTCTGCTTCCATAACATTGCAAGCAATAAAAACGGCAACATTTCTCTCGCGAATGCAGACATGCCAACTCTCCGCTACAAGTCGTAATTTTCTCCTTCTACCGAGCTAGCGGGAATGTTGAGACGGGTGATCGGAAAATTTGTGTTCAATTCTGGTCTGTGCATAGATTAGCATGGGGCCCCTATGCTCGTGGCCCCCCGGGCAACTGCCCAGCGTGCAGCAGGACTCAGCTTGATGCAGTCCTTTTGAACAAAGTTAGGCGGGTTTTACCTGAGCCTCTTCTTCCCATACTTCCCAAACATATTACTTTCATGATACAAAAATATCTTATAGTATATGTGGTGCATTATGAGATGCATGGAAATTTGATGTCATGCCAATAAGTATGCAAATTGAGGCCAGTCACTGGTTACAAGTTATATCAATTACAGTTAAAAACTATAGTTCAATGCATGTCGACATGTACAAATAATGCCATATTCATGTCTTTATTATTAATATTGGCTAGTTTAGAAAGTGAATAGCATGAAAAATGCTGGCGAAAGGTTAGCTTGCTGCCAGCCATCTGTTCCCCCCTGCACCTACTGTTGCGGCTGCTTTTATTCTACAGCTTACCCGGATAAATGCGGGGCTTTTCTCAGTTTCTATCGGAGTTTCCCGCGCGGCGGCCGCATCATCAGATAAGCGCTAATGGCGCTTATCATTGAAAGCGCCCGCGGCGCGGGAAACTTGCCGGAAAAAAGCCGCGCGCCTCCCCGGTTTTAAAATTCCCGTGGTGGCGGCCGCAGGAGGATAAAGGCGGCCGCCACTGTACCTCCTGCCCCGGGCGGCAATATGTATATCCATACACATACACTCCTGCACAGGGTGTCTCCCATGCATTCGCCACAGATGACATTACAGTATAAAGGCAATGCCACTATACATTCATAGTTAATACAATATATAACACTTATACTCTGTGAAGTTCAGTGCATATATGTATGTGCATACGCCAAAGATCAAACAATAAACGACAGTCTCCATGGATAATGAATCAAATGTGCAACCCCTGATGTAAGATACAGTATTAGGGTGTATGTATGGATGAAGGAATGTAACCAGCATTCAATGCAACTATATAACCTGTATTGGGACAACCCCAATAAAACACATCAGACTCTGAGTCAATGCCCAATGGTAATAATTTTGCCCCATGTGAGGATCAAACTCACGACCTTCAGATTATGAACAGCCAGGTGATCTGAGTAGTCTGACATGGGTTATGGGGCGGGCACACATCCCGTGCTCCTGTCCCACCTCACAATAAGAACAGCAAGTGATTTTTAAATGCTGTCCTCCAAGGGGTTACCCTTGAAAGAGAATCCTAAGAATGAGCCCCATTTTGTTCCATTAAAATGTATCGACTGATGCAGCGGCCGTTATTCGAACACCACGCGTCATGTACATCGGAATCCCGATTTGACACCGCGGGATGAATTCCATCCTTCCCGCACTAAGATGCGAGCGCGGCAAATGCAGAAAAACTAATTTTTGTGTTCTGGCTTTTAAAAACATGAAATTGACACAGTATCACAGTACTGTACACATTACCGGGTGTAGGGGGGCAGGGGTGCAGCAAAATCCCCTCGGCCCTAATCAGGAGGCATCTGCCCGCCAACCTTCTCTCCTCCTGAGCCCACCACCCTCAGGGATCGAGGCCAGGGAGGAGCGCCAAACAAACCGCCTGACCCAGAGATATTCACCAAGGGAACGTGGGACAGAAGGGGCGAGCCCGCTTCAGCCAACCTTGTTCCTACCACGCGAGCCTCCCACCCAGGGCAGCAGCTATGGAGCTGAGGGGGGGCAGTTTCCCCCTGAGTCTACCTCCTGCACCGGGCAGCAGCCTCAGGGATTGGGGCAGGGGTGGGGAGCGAGACAGTACTATGAGGAAGACAAACCTTCCTTTGGAGCGTCTGGGCCAATCGTCTGGTGGGCCTTACATAGGCCCCCTGGAAACTCCTCCCCTGGGCAGGGGAGGGAGATTTGGGGGCAGGCCAGCAAGGGGAATGCCAGCCCTAAGGTCATGAGACCCCTATGCCTATGACTAGGGGGCCGCTTTACAGGTGTATGCTCTTAAATCAATCCTGGTGGTGGCAGTGTCCTGTTCACTTAATGTAGCCCTGTGTGTCTAACCATGTATTTGTCATCATAACTCTGTGCCAAGGACATAAACTACTTGAAAACGAGAGTTAACTCTCAATGTATTACTTCCTGGTAAAACATTTTATAAATAAATAATTGGGGCATGGTGTGAGGTTTATAACTGTGTGCATGTTCATTTTAGCGCCCTTCGAGAAGGTGAGTAAGACAACTTGGTGGCCATTTTATTGTCAACCCCTTTCAAACATACAGTTATACACAGCAGTGGGATTCAGCCGGTTCGCACCGGGTTTGTGCGAACCTGTACCTAAATTTTCCTCAGTTCGCAGAACCGGTGCGAGAAGGGAGAGAGCAGAGCTTCTGCTAAGAGGCTGGGCAGCTTGCTCCATCCTGATTGGCTGCATTACACAGCATCAGCCAATCAGGAGGTGGTAGGAGCCTGGGGGGGGGGCCAAAGAGCAGAGAAAAAGCATGCAGCAGAGAGAGGTGAGGCTGTGTCCTGCGTGTCTCCTGCCTGTGTCTGTGTGCTGTGTCTCCTGCCTGTGTCTGTGTGTGTGTGTCTCCTGCCTGTGTCCTGTTTGCACTGGTTGCAGGCTGCACTTATTTGCAGTGGTTCCCCATGGTCTCTCTGCTGCCCCCCCCCCTTCTGGTCTCTCTGGGCCCCCCCTCTCCTATCTCTCACCCCTGTGAGATGTGAGGGGGTCTGGGAGAGATGTGAGGAAGGGCTGGGAGAGATGTGAGGAGGGGCTGGGAGAGATGTGAGGAGGGGCTGGGAGAGATGTGAGGAGGGGCTGGGAGAGATGTGAGGGGGGACTGGGAGAGATGTGAGGGGGGGCTGGGAGAGATGTGGGAGGGCTGGCAGAGATGTGAGGGGGAGCTGGGAGAGATGTGAGGGGGGCTGGAAGAGATATGAGGGGGGTCTGGAAAAGATGTGAGGGGGAGCTGGGGGAGATGTGAGGAAGGCTTGGGGAGATGTGTGAGGGCTATGTGAGATGTGTCTGGGAGAAATATGAGGGGGGTCTGGGAGAGATGTGAGGGGGGGCTGGGAGAGATGTGAGGGGGGCTGGGAGAGATGTGAGGGGGGGCTGGAAGAGATGTGAGGGGGGCTGGAAAAGATTTGAAGGGGAGCTGTGGGAGATATGAGGGGGGGCTGGGGGAGATGTGTGAGGGCTATGTGAGATGTGTCTGGGAGAAATGTGGGGGGGGCTGGGAGAGATGTGAGGGGGGGCTGGGAGAGATGTGGGGGTTGGCTTGGAGAGATGTGGGGGGGCTGGGAGAGATGTGGGGGGGGCTGGGAGAGATGTGAGGGGGCTATGTGAGATGTGTCTGGGAGAGATGTGAAGGGGCTGGGAGAGATGTGAGATGTGTCTTGGAGAGATGTGAGGGGGGGCTGGGAGAGATGTGAGGGGGGGCTGGGAGAGATGTGAGGGGGGCTGGGAGAGATGTGAGGGGGAGCTGGGAGAGATGTGAGGGGGGGCTGAAGAGATGTGAGGGGGGGGGGGGGGCTGGAAGAGATGTGAGGGTGGCTGGGGGAGATGTTAGGGGGAGCTGGGGGAGATGTGAGGGGGAGCTGGGGGAGATGTGTGAGGGGGCTATGTGAGGTGTGTCTGGGAGAGATGTGGGGAGGCTGGGAGAGATGTGGGAGGGCTGGCAGAGATGTGAGGGGGAGCTGGGAGAGATGTGAGGGGGGCTGGAAGAGATATGAGGGGGGTCTGGAAAAGATGTGAGGGGGAGCTGGGGGAGATGTGAGGAGGGCTGGAGGAGATGTGTGAGGGCTATGTGAGATGTGTCTGGGAGAAATATGAGGGGGGCTGGGAGAGATGTGAGGGGGGCTGGGAGAGATGTGAGGGGGGCTGGGAGAGATGTGAGGGGGGGCTGGAAGAGATGTGAGGGGGGCTGGAAAAGATTTGAAGGGGAGCTGTGGGAGATATGAGGGGGGGCTGGGGGAGATGTGTGAGGGCTATGTGAGATGTGTCTGGGAGAGATGTGGGGGGGGGCTGGGAGAGATGTGAGGGGGGGCTGAGAGATATGTGGGGGTTGGCTTGGAGAGATGTGGGGGGGCTGGGAGAGATGTGGGGGGGGGCTGGGAGAGATGTGAGGGGGCTATGTGAGATGTGTCTGGGAGAGATGTGAAGGGGCTGGGAGAGATGTGAGGGGGAGCTGGGAGAGATGTGAGGGGGGCTGAAGAGATGTGAGGGGGGCTGGAAGAGATGTGAGGGGTGCTGGGGGAGATGTGAGGGGGGCTGGAAAAGATTTGAGGGGGAGCTGTGGGAGATGTGAGGGGGGGGCTGGGGGAGATGTGTGAGGGCTATGTGAGATGTGTCTGGGAGAGATGTGAGGGGGGGCTGGGAGAGATGTGAGGGGGGGCTGGGAGAGATGTGGGGGTTGGCTAGGAGAGATGTGGGGGGCCTGGGAGAGATGTGAGATGTGTCTTGGAGAGATGTGAGGGGGGGCTGGGAGAGATGTGAGGGGGGGCTGGGAGAGATGTGAGGGGGAGCTGGGAGAGATGTGAGGGGGGGCTGAAGAGATGTGAGGGGGGGGCTGGAAGAGATGTGAGGGTGGCTGGGGGAGATGTTAGGGGGAGCTGGGGGAGATGTGAGGGGGAGCTGGGGGAGATGTGTGAGGGGGCTATGTGAGGTGTGTCTGGGAGAGATGTGGGGAGGCTGGGAGAGATGTGAGGTGGCTATGTGAGATGTGAGGGGGCTTGGTGAGATGTGGGGGGGCTGGGGGAGATGTGAGGGGGGCTGGGGGAGATGTGAGGGGGAGCTTGGGGAGATGTGAGGGGGAGCTGGGGTAGATGTGAGGGGGGCTGGGGGAGATGTTAGGGGGGGCTGGGGGAGATGTGAGGGGGGGCTGGGGATATGTGAGGGGGGTTGTGTTCTGTGTGTATCCTGCCTGCCTGTGTCTGTGTCCTGTGCAGTTTGCCTGCTTGTGTAGTTTGCTCTCTTTCCCCCCCCACATCTCTCTTCTCCCTCCTCCTCCTCTTCACCCCTCCTCCTCCTCTTCCCCCTCTTCCTCCTCTTCCCCCCTCCTCCTCCCCTCTTTCCCCCCCACTCATCTCCTCCCCCCCCCTTTGTGAGAGAGAACCTGTTGCTAAAATTTTTGAATCCCACCACTGGTTTTACACACATGTACAGGGCTGCTGGCAGCTTTCACAGGGCTCAGGATTAGAGTTGTTCCCCTTATTTCTCTTAGATTCCAACCATTTACTTTACCTCTTTCTCTCTTTCCCGTTTCACCCTCACTTCCCCTTTTCTTTTTTACTCCCCCTTCCTCTATTTTTTTTACTCCCCTCTCTCTCTTCATCACTCCCTCCTCTATCACTGCCCCCTCTCTATTTTACTCAGCCTCCTCCACCCTCTGTCTTTCTCACTCATCGCATCTCTTTCTCTCACTCTTCTACTCTCTTTCTCTCATTCCCCCATCTTTATCTCTCCCTCCCAATCTCTCTCTCCCTTCCTCTATTTATCTCCCTTTCTCACTCTCATACGCCCTCACTCTCACCCCCCATGTATTCCACCCAATCACTCTCCCTCTCTCTCCCCCTTTCCCATATTTCTCTCTCCCACTCTCCCATATTTCTCCCTCATTCCCTCCTCTCCATCTGTCACTTCCCCACCACCCTTCCCAATCTCCCTCTTCCCTCGTGTATTTATCCCCTCCACTCACTCTTCCTCTCTCTCCTCCCCCATCTCTCTCTCCCTCTATTTCTCAGTCACACTTACACTCTCCCCTCACTCTCTCCTCCATTTATGTATTCCCCCCACCTCACTTTCGCTCCCCCATATCCCTGATAATGGCCCTTTCAAATTCCAAAAAGGTCTCTATGTCGCCCATATAAATATTCAAAGCCTGCCTCCCAAACTGAATGAACTAAAGGCATGGTAACTTTTGTATAAGCCTAAAGCATTAATTCTCACCAAAACACTGCAATCTCCATTCAGGAATACACCATTTTCAGGAAAGATAGGTCAAAAAGAGGAATGAGGGGTGTTGTTTTATATTATAGGCTAAAGCTGTTAAATTCCGGGCATTATTGAAATCCCTGCTCTCTGATTGGTTAAAATGCGAGGCATTACCCATTCTGTAATGATCTAGAATTTTTGGCAACCTGCTGATTTTTTAAGCCAATCAGCTTTGAGTTCTCATACACCCAGAGTCAGAGCAGCTCTTAGACAGGGGAGGTGATTGGACATGGAGCATTGGTCAGTTAAGCCAAGGTCAGGATGCGCAGCAAGCAGGAGCAATCTTGCAGCAATGCTGCATCATAATTGGAAGAACCAAATTGACAGGAAAAGCTACAAAGTATACAGGAGCAGGGGAGCTGTGCAGCTGCTTGTTAGCTGATAGCTAGGGATTGACACTGAAAACCATTGTTTTCAATAGCACTACTGTTACTTATAGACTAAACTCTGATAATCCATTCACTTGTCAAAGTTGATTGGGCAATTTCTTTCTAATTTGTCATTCAGTAATAGCACAGAAGTGTTGGCACCTTGCCAAGTTTTAATTTCCAACCAATCAGCTTTCACTTCTTATACAGTGAGTGAGAGCAGTTCTCAGACAAGGGAGGTGATTGGATGGGTGGCACCAGCAAAGCAATGACTCCTCCCCTCTTTGCTTTCAGAGATCTGTGCATAGGAGACACATAGAAGAAGGATACCAAAGTTGGAGGTGTACAGACAGTACAGTGACGATCAATGCTGGTTACACCAGGGGTGGCGGAGAGATCTCCTCCTAAACTGAAAGCCTGCTTGCTTTGATGTCTCTGTTTCCATATATATTTTAAACATGCTTGTTTAAGTGTTACAAATTGTGAGTGCGCATTTTATAGATATAGAGATTTTTGACCATCTACACTATCGGTTCTCTCTCTCTCTCTTTACATCCCTGATCTTGATACTGAATCCACGGCTTCTTTCAACCTTCAGTTCTGATTATATATACACAATGTATACAGGGTTTTGATGAGAAGGCCCATATAGTGACAGATCGTTTTTTTTAAATGATAGGGGGTTATGGAGCAGACCTGGTGTTTGGTGTAGTGGCAAGCGATAACGGAACCAACCTGTTGGAATCATTACATTGGGGAACTTGATGTGTGAGAAAATGCAGGAAATATTATCAGCATTAAGAATAATCTATGTCCACTTTAGCCATGCCGAAACATCTTGTAATGCCTTTTGTTACCTGCAGGACTGCAAATACCTGTCACGCCAGGTCTACCCATTCAGTGGAACTCAACCATGTATGAATTAGAGCAGCTCTATAAGCAACACTAAGTGAATAACTACATCATGGAGAGCTCAGAGTGTGTACAGGGGCATACTTCCTGCACAACCAGTGACATATGATTGTGAAGCAGTGTGTGTTACTGAGGTCATTTGGGAATGCCACAGTTCTTCTCAGCTCTGGCATCAGCCAAGTCATCCCACTTATATTCATTCTACTGTATATACTGTAGGACCTCTGTTAACATGCAGAATTGAGCGTGAGGCTGATGATAATGATGAATTGGTAAGGTTACTGGATGTCATACAGTACTCGACTGCCTTAGAAATGATAAATGTGTAATATACATTAAAACTAATTAATAATATCTTCAAGCCCCTTTTGTAAACTCTTGCTTCAAAGAGTGAATTACAGATTTCATGCCTAGGGGTAAACAGACAGTAGCAAAGTGCAGGGACAAACTTGTGTTTAGAATGCAAGCGTTGATGGATGAGGAAAGGCAAAGGTAGCAGGACAGTGAAGGGTGACTACCATGGCGGGGAATACATGCCAAAATCTGGCTCTCTAAATTATGGGTTGGAAAAAAAAGTAATGTGGCTTGATGTGGCATGTAATGGCACAGCTGTCCACCAGTCAGCATGCCATCTAAATGGGCATTCAGCACAGCTGGGTTAATTATAACTTTTCATAGAATCAATCTACTTAGTAGCAGTGTTGAAAAGCTTATGCTCAATAAAATCAATGATTTCTCCCCCCCCCCCCAGACTATGTTATGTCGCCTTATCATGAGTTTGTGAGATGGAAGCAGATTAAATCCCAGATTATGTAGAGTCATTGTTTCTGACAATGTTGATTCCAAATTAAATTACACTTTAACGTCTGTCTGACTGCGTGCCCATGACATATTAATACCACCACCCACATGTCTACTCCACTATCATCACTGGTGCCACCATCAATGCCAGTTGTCAATTTGCCAGTAGCATAATTCATACTTTTGTTCTTTTCCAAGATTTTGTGGAGGCCCAAACAAGCCAGCAATCATACAGCTTTGCCAACCACAGACCAGTACTTGTCTTGTTTTATCTATGCATGTCCTAAATGTTTCATCTGTGACTCAAGGGTGGCAGGTAGTGCCCAAGGACATACACCTTGTAAGTACATGTACAGAAACGTGTTTTGTGACTGCTGCCACAGCAGCAGGGTCTAATGAGAGAAATTGAATGAGAGATGAGAGCCTTAGAAGCTAAGATGCTGCTGCTGCTGCTTTATGAGCTTCTGTATCACCAGTGCCATCCTGCCTGTGACATATCACCATCACCATCACCATAAGCACCAACTAGTGTACACCCCCACCACTGAAATCATCATCATCGTGGGATATACTGTGCAAGCTAAGCTTTGTCAGCTACTTCTGACTGAGCTAAAAGGTGGAGGACTCAGAGGAGGTGTTTTTTTTATTTTATTTTGTCCAGGACTCATACTCAGGGTTAGCAAGGGCACAGCAAAAACTAAGGGTGAGGGAATAGTCAGGGACAGATACATATTTCTCTGCAAAACATGCAGGGATGGATGATGAAACGCCTATAGCTTTTATACTGCAAGATTATGTGAAGGTAGTGGGAGAGGGGATGACTGAAGAAGAGATTGAGGCAGGGGATGGTAACCCCATGCTGCAACATGCAACAGCCCAGAGAGTCGTGGGATAGACTGTTGCAGACAAATTCAGCCAGTGGTAAAAGTTCTGCCGCATCATTCTGGAGTTCATTAATATAGCATCTGAGGTATTGCTCCAAGGAATGGTTGTGCCCTCAGTTTTCCCATTGGATTGTGGGTGATAGCAGATGAAAAGTGAAGGTCAATTGCCTGCAGAACGCCCTCCAAACTTTCGAAGTGAAGTGGGATCTCCGGTCTGAGACAATCTGCAAAAGGCAGTCCATGCAGACGAAATATCCCCTTGGTGATGTCTGCCAGTTCAGAAGAAGGAAGCTTTATTTAGGGGTACAAAATGAGCCTCTTTCATGACACGGTCAACAATAACAAGAATGGTTGTCATACTCTTATAGTGGGGAAGTTCTACGATAAAATCCATGGATAGGTGCGTCGAAGGACTGAAGGGTACCGGCAGTGGCTGCAGAAGCCCACAGGGCAGTGTTCAGGGAACCATATTTCGGGCACATACACTGCAGGCAAAGACGAAGTCCTGTACCTCTGTTTGTAATGTTGGCCTCCAAAATGTCCTCTCCAGAAGTTCATATGTCTTGTGAACCCCCGGGTGGCCTGCAAGTTTGGATTCGTGTCCCCATCGTAGGACCTCCTGTCGAAGAGAAGGGGGAACGAAAAGTTTGAATGGAGGGATGACTATTCCCGCGGGCACCTTGTTCTGGGTTTTCTGAATACGATGGAGAATCGTAATTGCGGACACAAATTTACATGAGGGAATAATGGGACCCTTGTCTGTAGAATCGTTGTCGTCCGAGGAGAAATGGTGTGATAGCGCATCCACTTTTATGTTCATGGAACCCAGGCAGTAGGCGATCACGTAATTGATCTAACATGACGGGTATTTAGCCTGCTTGCCCCCTCAAGGTATTCTAAGTTCTTATAATAATTCTGTAAGAATCGTGACTGGTACGGTGGTTCCCTCAAGAAGGTGTCTCTTTTCCTCCAGGGCCAACTTTACGGCTAGGAGCACACGATTGCCCACATCGTAGTTGTGTTCTGCTAAGTTTTTGGCTCATTAAAATAGCATTAAGAACATCCATAGTGCCTTGAGTTATTCTTCTATTACTGTATGATTTGGATTTCCAGCAGGAATTTTCTCAACACAAGAGCACTGATAAGTATGAATGATTTTGTATTATATGGTGTGCAGCAGTAATGTTCCTTTTGCAATATGACTATTTCAGCAGTCATCCTGGATGTTCATACAGATCCCTTATAAGAGGGAAGTGACTGTGCTGGTACTGAATGAGGTCATGACGTGTTCCTTGGTGTTACTACAACTGATAGCAGTGTTGGTGGTAGCAGCAGTGAAGAAGGGGATGATGATAATAATGATAGTCAATTATTATGTGAGCAGATGGAAACAGGGGCCACCACAACTAGTAGCACTAGTACTCCAATTACTAGCAGCACACCAAAAAGTAGTTGTGTCCTGTCCTGTTTAAGTACACCTGCCTCCTGTGTTGGGCAACTGAAGATTTTGCCTACAACCTCAAATACTTCCCTCATAACTAGGAGAAACATTTCTTCTATAGGAAGAACAGGCATATCGCTGCCTGGCACAGTATAAAGCATTATGTTTTAGTCTCCCCATTGCAAGATTTACAGCACAAAACTGAAGATATGAGCAATGAGGTGTATAATCAGTTTTCTGACTGGCATTGTTTACCTTTCAAGTATCTTCATTATGTTTCAGTGCAGTTGTAAAATAAAAATGTATTTCTAAACACACATAACCAGCAGCACCACACAGTATTACATCACATAAATCTGTTGTGGTGTGTCATTAGTAAAGATCGATGACTACCTGGAATCTGCACAATTAAACATAACCTACTGATATATAACCTACATATACAAGCAACATGTCTGGGACTGACAGTGAGAGCCTTGCTGACAGGCAAAGCTGAGCTCAGTTGAACAGTACCACCATGTCACCTTTACTAGTACTCCACTACGAACATCGATGTCCACCCCTCGGGCTTTAAACACCACAACCACCACTAGAAGTACCACCTCAAAATTCTGAGGAAACATATATATATATATAGCCTGGCCTTCGGCAGCTATTGCTAATTCTGGGCCTTTCCTCTGTCAGTCCTGTTAGAACAGGCAGTGGAAAGGTTAATTTCTCCAGTTGGTCTGTTTTGCATTTCAGCTCTGAAGTATTGTAGCAATATTCAGAGGCGGGCCTAAGCAACATTTGAATGTGTTAATCCAAAGGGTGGATATGGGTTGGAACACCCCCTGATGTGTGTGTGAGCCAATCGGTATCCAGCTTTGAGTTGTAATGATTCAAAGCTAGAAACACTCCCTGAGGATATTCAAATTGAGACATATTCCCAAATTCAGTTGGTGATCAGGAGTCTTCAGAGAGATCTGAGAGAGATAGCAAGCCAAGAAGAGTTCTCTCCCTCCTGCCCCACCTGGGTGAGGAGGGAGGGGAAGTTAAGCTGCCATGAGCAGAAATGCAGAGAGCCAGATCAGGCCTATGATGTCCTGCTGTATGCTGTGTATGCTGCTCTGAATAAAGAACCACAGAAAGAAGCTGCTGTGTGTGTGTATCACTGTTCCTGGTGTGAGGAGAATGGAGTGTCAGTGGGGGTCTCTCCTCTGGAGACCCCAGGGGATCCCTACTGGCTGGAGGCACTGCACCACCCAGAGAGAGCAAGGTACCCTGTCCCACACCACCTCCTGTCCCTGTCCTGGTTCTCCCCACAACACCGCGGAGCCCTCAGCCCTCCTGTTTACCAGCAGGTCACAGCACCCAGACCACTCAGAGTGACCAGAAGGAGTGTACCCCCCAATCTCATGTCGGGTGGGGTACCATAGAAGGGTTACAATTGGAGGCGCTGCTGAGAGATATGAGGACTGCTCCCCAGGACAGGACAGGTTTTTCAACGGGACAGGTTTTCAACGACAGAGGAGACCATGCAGCAGTTTCAAAGACTTTGTATGCAGCACAGAACAGCAGCCATAGACTCTGCCGTGAGGGAACCCCTCCTTGAAGCTCCCCAGGGAGGGGGTTACCCTAATGAAGAAGACCTTGCTGTGGGACTATTCCTGGTGGCTATGCACCAGGGAGCGTACGTCTTTACATGCACTTCAAGGGGACAGAGGCTGCTCTATGATTGCATAGGGACCTTTGTGCACCCATGTACATTACCAAGAAGAAAATAGGGGCCGGTTCCTGAGGCTTCACCAGGGAGCTGGCTGCCTATTAATGGCACTGCAGCAGGGGCGACTGACCTGAGGCGTCCCCAGGGAAGTGTGGCCACCCTCCTGTACCCACAGCGGAGAGTGAGGGGGACAGGAAACTCTGGGGATTACGCCTATGACCCCTGTGCACCCCATCTAAGAAGAAAAGGGAGGCAGGTCCCTGAGGCTTCACCAGGGAGCTGGCGGTCCCTTAATGGCACTGCAGTTGGGGCGACTGACCTGAGGCGTCCCCAGGGAAGTGTGGCCACCCTTCTGCACCCCACGACGAAGAGAGAGGTAAGGGGGCAGGGACTACAAGAGAATGTCTGTAGGTCCCTGTGCACCCAGCAGTAAGAGTTACTGCCGTCCCTGTGCGAGGCGTTCCCTGATGCTACCCCAGGGTGCGTGATACTCAAAGATTACAGGGACAGAAATGTATTTGTGGCTCCTGAATGCAAACGGAGACCCCACTGTGCTGGACTATGTTCAATCTGGTGTTTCCTGCTCCTACAGGGATGTCATGTATTTTGTGCTCTCAAAATGGCGGCTCCAGCTCTTCTGGGGGCCGCATGGACTCTTTGTGCTCAAAATGGCGTTTCCCGCCGTACCAGGGAAGCCATGTGCTGTTCTGCAAGGATTTCTGCATTTTGCAAGCTTGTGCTGCTCTTCAGCTTGCAAGAAAGTGCGGGAACTGTTCAAACACCTCCCCCATTTGCTTGTTCTGGATTGGACTATCCTATCTACCAGGGGGAGGAGCTAATTGTGTTCCACGGAGCAACTGGAAGTGAGGGGCAAGATGCACTTCCACTTCAAACACTGGTGGTTGTGTCTGCCAGGCTGCCTTGCTTGCTCCACTATGAGAGACTGGGCCTGTGTGCTGAGAAGCCTGTCAGCAGCACAGAGGCTGATGACATCATTGAGGTCTCTACCATTACCTCCACCGTACCCGAGTATGCTGTGGAGCTGTCAGTTCCAGTAACTGTTGCTGGTGCCTTCCATCTGATCCACACTGCCAGCGTGGGTGCTACACCACAGAGGTATCGGCCGATGCCTCCCACGTACCCGATGCGGCTGGGATCTGCCCTGCTACTCATGGTGGTGAGATGCATATCCTGTCTACAGACCCCCGCTGGGATCAAGCCCAGAAAGCTGCGGAGCTGTATCTGCGGCGTCAGCAGGAGAAGTGCCGGCCGGCACCACCCCTGATGACTGCATCAACTACCATTGCTATTCCACCACTGGGAGCTAACATGGCCGCTGAGTCGCCCGGCCGGGTGAGCTCCAGAGAGATACAGGCCGCTCCGGTGAGTAATACCCTTCCGGTTGATCCTTTCCTCCTGACATGCAGGGAGTGGAAGAAGTCCCGGGAGGCCCTTCAGGCCCAGGCGCTGGCTGAAGCCCGCTGCTGTAAGAGCATAGGGAGGGGCAAATTGAACTTGACCCAGGACTGTGCCATTGCTCCTCCCGGGGAGAGTGCCCTGAACGTGCCCCTAGAGACTTTGGTGCTGGCCCCTTGTCACCGGAGGCCCCAGTCCCTGAGTCATCTGCCCCTTCTGCCCCGCATTCTCCATCCAACACCAGTCCCAAGGTGCGACCCTTGACCCCCAGGCCATCTTCACCTGGAAGCCCCGGGGCTCCCTATGGACAATATGATGTTATGTCTGTTATGCAATTGGAAGGGTCTGTGCATTGGGGGAGGGATTGTGAAAAGATGGGCTATGAGTTCCCATATCTACCTAATGATACTGGGAGAATGATACTGGGAGAATGATCAGGAAGCCTGCTCATTACTATTAATGTGTTCTATTACTGCTGTAGTAGAAATGGTTCTGTTTAGTTAGTCACTGTATTGCCATGTATCTGTGTCCATGCAGTAGTGAGTATGTCAGTTCTGTCAAGCTGGAGTGCATGGGAGTTATTGCATTTCAGCTCATGTAATTTACAGGTGTTGCTCAGCAAGGTAAGGGTTATACCTGCTGCAGTCCAAGCCGGGAAGGTTGGAGTTTTACCAGAGGGAGTATATAGCCTGGCCTTCGGCAGCTATTGCTAATTCTGGGCCTTTCCTCTGTCAGTCCTGTTAGAACAGGCAGTGGAAAGGTTAATTCCTCCAGTTGGTCTGTTTTGCATTTCAGCTCTGAAGTATTGTAGCAATATTCAGAGGCGGGCCTAAGCAACATTTGAATGTGTTAATCCAAAGGGTGGATATGGGTTGGAACACCCCCTGATGTGTGTGTGAGCCAATCGGTATCCAGCTTTGAGTTGTAATGATTCAAAGCTAGAAACACTCCCTGAGGATATTCAAATTGAGACATATTCCCAAATTCAGTTGGTGATCAGGAGTCTTCAGAGAGATCTGAGAGAGATAGCAAGCCAAGAAGAGTTCTCTCCCTCCTGCCCCACCTGGGTGAGGAGGGAGGGGAAGTTAAGCTGTCATGAGCAGAAATGCAGAGAGCCAGATCAGGCCTATGATGTTCTGCTGTATGCTGTGTATGCTGCTCTGAATAAAGAACCACAGAAAGAAGCTGCTGTGTGTGTGTATCACTGTTCCTGGTGTGAGGAGAATGGAGTGTCAGTGGGGGTCTCTCCTCTGGAGACCCCAGGGGATCCCTACTGGCTGGAGGCACTGCACCACCCAGAGAGAGCAAGGTACCCTGTCCCACACCACCTCCTGTCCCTGTCCTGGTTCTCCCCACAAAACCGCAGAGCCCTCAGCCCTCCTGTTTACCAGCAGGTCACAGCACCCAGACCACTCAGAGTGACCAGAAGGAGTGTACCCCCCAATCTCATGTCTGGTGGGGTACCATAGAAGGGTTACATATATATACGTATTAATATGATATTGTGTTTTCATAGAACCTAATAATAATATCTTGGAGCTTACATTTTCAAATAATTACCTAAGGAATAAGGAGAAACCACACATCTACAGTATACAGATACTGTACTTTTATATTAGTATACTGTAACAATTTGGGTTCATGTCTGTTCTGATTTTTTGTCTCTTATTGTTATGATGTATCAGATTTGCATGTGTTGTGTACAGTTTGTCTGTTCCCTGTTCTATGTATTGTTTCATATCTTAGGTACTCCTAGTTGTGCAATAGTTCTGCTATTCCACTATTATTTCTATGGTGGCTCTCTGTGGTTCGTTTTTTGTGCCTTTGATCGTTCCAGTTATGTTTATGTGGTTGCTACATCTCCCCTATGTAAACACACGCAATGGCGTGATGACGTCATCATCTACCGATCTACACATGGGTGGTTGCAGTGAGTGCCAGCTGCTCACGGCTCTCGTCTATTTTCCTGGCAGTCAATCCTCTGCCCTCAGCTGTTCCTGTCATGCTCTCGTATTTGCTACAGCTACCCAATGCAATTCTATGTAAATGCGTGATGACGTCACACGCACCATTCCCCGATTCACATACGGGTTGGTGCAGTGTTTGTCATTTACCTGTGGCTCTCCTCTATTCCCTCTGTATGCGTAGTCGCTTTGAGGAGTGCCTTTTGATTACCATGACTACAGTACGCAATGACGTCATCACGTCATTGCGTCATGACACTCCTCACGTTGGTACATGATTTGCATATGGGAGGTTATGATTAAACACCACCTGATAGTCTCTGACCAATGAGGACCTTGTATAGCTATCCCAGATGCCATGTTGTGATTATATCTAATGTATTCATTTCCCTGCCACAGCTGTTAACAATTTAAAATGTTTTTGGCGCCAATGGAGTTGTAATTCCCTGCCTATATATACTAGCTCATTCCTCCCCTCACCACTCCCAGAAGAAGACCGTTTTAAGTCGAAACGCGTTGGAGTGGGAGTCTGAGGAGTGGGACCCCTACCTTTCTTTCCTGATAAGGGGCTATGGCTATTTCCTGTTATCTGAAATCTATGTTCTTAATGGTGATGTATATACATTATTGACATTTGTGCTATTTATGCTTCCACCTATTGCAGCTATTTGTCTGTAACACCAATTGACTTTCTGTTGAACATGCACTTATTTTCAATGTATGCATATGATACACAGGTACGCTCAACTCAAAGCTCCTTGGGTCTTTTTGAACTGTGCGTTGGAATTTGTCCAAATTATTATACCCTTGCCTCTAGGTGCACATGATGGTAGATGTGAGTCCCCCTCCTCTTTTAATCTTTATCCCTTGTTTTAACACACCAGAATAAATTCATGTTTACACATCTTTGGTATGCCTGTATGCTTTTTGTTAGGTTGCTTTCTTTGTTGTTATAGTATTATTTCAACCTCTAGCACCACTGTCTAGTACTACTTATACTATACGTTGACAGTTTTTGCGGACACCAGTGATTTATTGTGTTTATTGTTTGCGGTATTTCTTTGTGTTTTTCAATATATATATATATATATATATATATATATATATATATATATATAAAATATATATATATATATATATATATATATATATATATATATATATATATTATATATATATATATATATATATATATACTGTAAATATTACTGTATGTTCATTTGCATGTCTTAGACAGGTCTGCAACCCTGTCTTTCCAAATTATCGCACAGCATACAGCGCTTCCACTGCAGCAAGGGATTCTGGGAAATGACATGCAAATGAGCACTCAGTGCCACCTTTTGTCTCAAGCTTGTATTACACAAGCAGATCCTCAAGCCAATGCATGCTGTTTTAAACACAGCTTTTAGACAGAGGCTGGGATGAGATGCAAAGCCATTAAACCCACTCACAGACATGTTTCAACCTTGATGGGTATCATCAGTGTGAGGTTGGTTGTAATGGCTAAGCTGGTTTTTGTCACGTTTTTACCCACCATAACATTAATAATTGTGGTGATTATATATATATACAGTATATATATATATACACACATATATATATACACATATATATATACACATATATATATACACATATATATATACACATATATATATACACATATATATATACACATATATATATATATATATATATATATATATATATATATATATATATATATATATATGCAACATATCTGGGATTGACAGAGTGTGAGCCTACAGTAGCTAACAGGCAAAGCAAAGCTCAGTTGACGGGAACCACTGTGACATCTGTACCAGTACCCCAACAGAAACACTGGTGTCAACCCCCTGGATCCTAAATATCCCCACCACCAGCAGTAATGAGACCCCTGAGTAAGCACCATCATAACCTACATACAGTATATTTTACGTACAACATATCTTGGACTGAGTGAGCACCTGGCTAACAGAAAAAAAGCTGAGCTCAGCCTACCAGTGCAACCATGCTACCTGTTGTAGTATTAACCAAGGACATTTTTGTCTACCTCCCGGCCCTAATAACTACCAGCATAAGTAGTGCCACCAGAGACTTGTGAGCAAATATAAACCAAATGGGGCCACCCAGTAATAATGTGTATTTCAGACATATGTCAGGCATACTGTATGGCATATATATAATAGAACAATACAAGACTACCTGTGCCCTGTGTCATTCATCATTTTAGGAATAAAAAGTATGATAGAACATACTGTATGCCTTCATGACATGGCTGTGACTGAGTGAGAGCATGAAACTTAGAGCCATAGCTGAGTATCTCCAACTTATTATTGTATCATGCACAAGTACCTCCAGGTTGACAATTCATTTTGCCTAAATGTAAAGAATAGTGTAAGCTCTGCATGTAATAACAGCAGCACAGTACCACTCTAGCAGCAGCAGCCATGCATGATAATACCGATTGGACAAAATCAACATCACATTGAAAAGAAAATAATCTAATTAAATGGATACTCTGCCTACCTGTTAGTGTTTATTATTACCATCATCAGTATCTGATCCCCTTTCCTCCTGAGCTAACATGCCTAGAAATCTGAATTCTCCGCTGAGCAGGCTTATGGTAAAAGGCGATAATGTTTTATTTTACACTACTTCCCCTTCTCTTTCCTCTAATGCTGGTGACAGAGTGGTAGTGATGCACTCCATACATGAAAATCTAAAATATAAATACCGGTGCTCCTGTGCTCAGGGATGGTCTGTTGGTTATCTAATATACATAATAAGCAAAAGCAACACAGGGCACTGCAGATTTTCTTAATCTATTTATTAAGCCAAAAACTGTGGATTAAGAACATCCGCAGTGCCCTGTGTTGCTTTTGGTTACTAAAGTATCACATGTAAATCGACATAACTATGGCTTTGTAGATAAGTTTAAGACAAATAGCTCCTCTGGACACCTGCTTCATTAAAAAAAAACTCCTGAGAAAATATGAGTGTTGTTTGACATGTAGCCTTGGCAACTGTGGCTACTAGTTTGCTTCCCTCCTGGCAGTAAGTCCTTGTACAAGCAGGCCTTGCCAGTAGTTGCTATGGGGTTGCCCCCTCACATTTGGTACTGCCCTTGAGTGAGAGCAGAGGGTGGTACATCCTGTTGTATCTGGGACAACGGGACGCCTGCCTTCTGGCTGTACTTAAGGGCAGGACCACCCAAAAGTTAGAGTGTTCCTTCCCATACTTGAGGAAGGCGGGTCACACATTGGAGAGGCTTCATATTGGGCCTACTCTATTCCTCTTCCCTTTGGGGGAGAGTGAGTGTGTATCTTACCTCTGCCTCCGCTAGGGAGGTGGGGAAGAGCTAGGATGGCTGCGGGTGCTGCTGACCTGACAGACTGAATCCGGCAGAAGACTGCTGTGTAACTGTTACTGCATAGTATAGTAATAAACCCGTTCCTGTTTTGCAATATACCTCCTGCCTGGTGCGTGACCTTACTGGGGGGAGAGGTAATAAGTTCTACCGTGTGAGATCACCTTCAGTTCCTGGAGCCTACGGCAGATGGTGGCGCTGCACTGCTAAAGAGATACTGCTCCGGCAGCTTTTATTCGAAGTAATCACCGGCTTGTACCTGGCATGTTCCTGGAATGCCACACTGTTCACCCGGAGCATGCCGGGCTCCCAGCCAGGCGCATGCCCGGCTGACGCGCGGTTGATTTGTTAATTGATAATGGTTCAGGATTTACTAGGCTGCAATGCTTCGCGTGTCCACCAGATGGCATAAATTCATGAATTGTAATGCAGTATATATATACAGTATATATATATACTGTATAACAACAACCCCTATAACCCCTAACATACAGTACTGTACACATACAGTACTGTATATGCACATCAATGATACTATAGGCCGGCGGGGGCGAGATGTGTTTGCAGCAGAGAGAGAACCGCTGCTCTCTTTGCGCAAACATCGGCACATTGAAAATTATTTGAAATACATTTTTATTCATAGTGTACATGTGCAGGGGGTCTCCGGAGCTGAACCGCGTTGGTTTCAGGTCCGGGGACCCCCTGCTCCCCGAGATACAGCCCCCTGTATAAGGTCCCGATCACGTGACCGCGACATGTAAACAAAGCAGAGGGTTACCGGCACCCCCTAAAGGGCGCTGTATCTCGGGAAGCAGGGGGTCCCCGGACCTAAAACCAAAGCGGTTCAGCTCCGGAGACCCTCTGCACATGTACAGTATAAATAAAACACATATATAAATAAACACTCGTTCCTTACCTTAGCGGCTATGTGCTATGGTAACCAAGTAGCATTTCTGTATTTTAATAATATTGTACAGTGAGCAGGGGGTTCCCTGAGCCCGAAATTAATGCTCAGGGGACCCCCTGCTACTGCACAATATTATTAAAAATACAGAAATGCTGCTTCATTACCATAGCTGATAGCCGCTAAGGCAATGAAGGGGTTTAACCACCATGCCCGCTTTATTGTGGATAGCGGGGGTGGGTGAAGGGGGTATTTGGCCCTTGGTGTGAGTTTAGGACTTGCGAGGGGGTTGCGGGTGCACTTAAACCCTTCACAGCCGTAGCAGTTAATACCGCTATGGTCATGAAGGGGTTAA